>NC_026476.1:5610381-5906565 GCF_000240135.3 Fusarium graminearum PH-1
AGTTTGTTCGTTCGGGCAGTGTGGCGGTTGTCATTAATTGTTCATTTTCGTTCGTTCCAATGCGATATTGGCTACGCGCTGGGCGACGTGCGAAATACCGGCCGCCAACGTTCTTTTGCTTGGAGCTTCGCTGGCTTCAAGTCGTGCCGAGACAGTCAGGATCGAAACTTGGCTAGCATGGAGTATGGTTGGCTTTCGGTGGACTAAGTATCGGGCGGGAGTGAACGATGGAGACGCGTCGATATCGCGGAAACCTTGGGCTTGTGTGGTCGAGAGGGCGGACGTGTCGCTGTTAGGGTTCGTGGACGGGACATACGACAGGTCAGTTCCCAATCACCAGAGTTGGTAGACTGCCAACGGCCAAATACACCCATTCAGTATTCCCAGTCGTGGCTTCGATCGCTCCTTGGAGGGATGGAGAGGAGGAGGGGGAGGGGGGCTTCAGTTGTCGCGCGACGATCGCATTCCATTCGAGACAATGAGTATCTTGTCACGATCTCGCGACTAATCCAAGAAAGATAGTAACGCAATGCATGCGAGTTGTAGTAAACGTCATTTCAGGCACTGACCAGAGAAGCCTGGTCGCGTCTCACGACGCAGGCATAGAGGTCACGTGTGGCCGTTGAGCTACCCTAGACTAGATGCTTTCGAATAGTGACTTTAACTTGCAACAAAACGACACAAATTCCTTTACAATACTCGACTGAGTGGTTATTCTTGCTAGGTTACTTTTAAACCCTTTCTATAATTTAATTATGGAGGAGATGGAGGAGTAGTTTATCTAGAGTGAAGTCTTCAAACAGCGTTACAGCGTTATAGCTATTGATGGAAACGGACGCCATTGTGGAGGACATTTTTGGCACAAGTAAACATGCTCACAGTGATAATCTAGCAACAATTACCGAACATTCTTAACTCGACGTTTATCTAATTTCTCAACGCCTACCCGCGCATCTCGCATTTTATGCGTAAGATGTCCAGTCATATCGCAGCTGTGCCGCACCGTTTGTTCTACCACTGGTCCGCTTAGAAGATATCCACAGGTCGAGAATCCTACCATTTAACCGATCTATCCTTCAAAAAACATGGAAAAGTGTAGCTACAGTGACCATGGCCTCGTGAATTTGGGGAACCACATGCCGATCAGAAGGGTTACAGTGCAGGTTGGAAAATGAGGGATCAGCTCAAAAGGTCTTGTTCAAGTATCCGCTTAGCCGTTGCTCACGGTAGAGAGATCTACTGCCAAGTCTTTGCAATATACCGTACCGTGGTGACAATTTAGCAACGGCTTGCGGGTTTACCTCGCCTACGGAATACTGTTTGGCAGTGAATATAGGACGGCAGATGTTCTTGACAACACAGTACGGCAGAGTAGTGGTTTACTGAACGTGGTATCGAGAGAGCTTACTTTAAGCCTATCAAGTGTTGATACCTTTCGCGTATGTTCATCTCCGTCCAAGTCACGGCTCATTCCGAACAACGGGGACTGCTGACAGCTTCAATGCCACGATACCCCAGATACCGTGCCTGCGTGCATCTGGTCCAAGCTGTCAGTATCCTCCGATGCTCAAGGGTCTGCATGGTGATGCGGCTGTCATGATAACCCGACAGCCGAACGCTTACTGAAGCATATCCAGATCCTTGGAGGTGACCCCATACACTGTTCACATCTCGGGTATAGACATCCCGAGATGTCTTGATCACCAAAAGCACAGTCTCTGGTACGCAAACCCATGCATACCGAGCCTTCTAAAAAAACCCCAATGAATGTATGATTTCCCATGTGATATTCCTTACGATCCAGCTTCCCGGGTCGCGTACACTCATCAACCAAAAAGATAAAGATTCATGCCTTCGAGTCTGCAAGGATCGCGGTGACACACGGCCTTTTCCCCGGAATGCGGGGAGAGTGCGCACGATCCACCGTAGCTAATGTCACAGTAACCCCAAAAAGGGGGGGAATCACCGAAGAAGAATGCAAATCCATTCTCAAAACAAGTTTGACGCGTACCGAGACTGGAAGGACATGCATGATGGACACTGAACGATTACTTGGCTGATACAATCTGACGGTAGAGCATCCCAGAGATTGGGGGTTTCTAGGCTTTAACCCCAAACATGGCGTTGGTGGCTTGGAGTTGACGGTTGGAGTTGTGAGATGAACGCGTCGAAATTGACCGAGATACCGAGTCACAATTTAAGAGTTTAACGATGAGAAACGTGTTGATGGCGCCCTAGATAAACAAGTACGGAATTATTCCTTTTAAATGTGTCAATATTCATCTAGCTTCAGAGACAAGCTCAGCTCAGTCGGTGCCACGTCCGATCTCAGCCGTTGGTGTCAGTCCGGCAATTACCGGTCTTCAATGCCGTAGTTGTCAGCGAAACATTCCGCTGAGCTCATTGTGACAGACAGAAAATGAGGGGAAAAAGGCATTGATGCCCATCATTTATGAGCGTACCTAATGGCAAGCTAAGCCAAGCAAAGAGGGTCGATTGCCACACCCTTCTTTCGTGTGCGAGTCTTGCTCTTTGTCCGTGTAATTAAGCTTGATGTTAAAGAATAATGGACAAAGTTTGGGGTCAGGGCATTGTGGGGAAGCACGTTTCTGGAGGGTTGATGGGGGTTTAACTTTGGCTCTCACACATTCATCAATCCATTCGTCTTTCAACTATTTGATCAACCCTTTCTTCAATTAAACATGACCATATCTGCCGGTTATAGTTCCGTTTATGCCAAGTAAATAGTTTGTATCAGCTATTACAATACTGGCATGATTCCAACAAAGAATTCGCCTAGGATACTGGTTCATGTGATGGTCTCGGAGAGAACAGCGAGTCCAGACAGGGTCTAACTCGTCGGCCAAGAGAGTCAGTCATGAAAACGCTGACCAATTGGAGAGTACGAGGTTGACCGTGCCGACTCAGTTAGCCGAGGTCATTGCACCAAAAGAAACAGAATTGCTGTGGTGACTGAGAGTGATGGGGAGTAATTATATCGAGTGAGAGGGGAATAATAGAGATCAATAATGATACCCTAAGTAACCTGCATCGTCTGTCACTGACAAAATATTCCCCAAAAATACTCCATGTCTTTCTCATCAGTCATGGTCGTATCGCATCCGCATCTTTCGTACCCTAGAATTGAAGCCGCGGGAATTCTTGTGGAACCCTCCCCCATCAACAGTTAGTTTCTGGGGGTGGAGAGGTTTTTAGTCTTTCTTTATCGGGCGCTACAACCTTAATAGAGTCCCCAGAAATTGAGTTTGATCTTTCCCACTGTCCGTAGCGCTGTCTTCCAGCGCCCTTCTTTGATACATGACTCGGGTTCATCTTGACCGAAGCACAGTATTTTTGACCTAAAACTGGTTTGGTTCGTCCTTTCGGACAAAAGCCAGCGAACAGAACCACAATCCAATTCGTCCTCTGTATGCGGGGAAAGGTCAGCCGTGGCGTGGGAGACATGGGGCACTGATTCGCGGACCCCGTGGGGAAATACGACCGATAATCCTTGTCACTATCTTGGATGTGACTCTTTCTTGGCAAGTCTTTGCTTTCATAGCCGGACTTTATCAACCGACGAGGGTATACCATGGCATGAGAACTAGACAGGCCCACTGCCTTGGGTGCGGAGACTGCTTATATCTATCCTTATATCCTCCCATTCCCTTCCCCTTCTTCTCTTTTTCCCCAGATCTGCATTGAGCATTCTCTCCATTCCTCTTTTTTTCTCGTCCCTTTCCCCTTCCTACTCTCCTAGATCCTCAATCCACAATGGCGCCTTCTAAGGATCCCGCCCACGTGGAAGACGGCGGCAAACTCCCCGTCCACCACACAGAGTTCTCGGGCCACAACTCCCAGGTCGAGCTCATCGAAGCCGCCGTCGCAGCCAGTGATGCCGAGGCTCTCATCCCCAAGAAGGAGCTGTTCAGCCGCTACGCTCCTGCTGTTGCCTTCAGTATGGCTTTGAGTGTTGCGCTGGTTATGGAGGGAATGGATGTCGGTCTCATCAACAACTTCTTCGCTCATGATGCCTACCTCGCCCGCTTCGGTTGGCCCGATGCTGACGGCAAGCAACACATTTCTACAAAGTGGCAGGGTGCTATTGGTGCTGGAAACAACTGCGGTTCTATCCTTGGTCTCTTGCTCAACGGTTTCCTCCAGCAGCGATTCGGTTCTCGACGTGTTTACATGGTATGTCAAAGTTCCTCATTCACAAAATAAATTGAAACTAATATGTTACCAGTTCGCCATGGCTCTCATGTCCTGCACCATCTTCGTCCTTTTCTTCGCCGTCAACGTCGAAATGCTCCTCGTCGGTAACCTCCTCTGCGGTATCCCATGGGGTATCTTCCAGACCCTCACCACCGCCTACGCCGCCGAGATTTGCCCCGCCGCCCTCCGAGGTTACCTGACCGCCTGGGTTTCCATGTGCTGGGGAGCCGGAAGTTTCCTCGCCACCGGTGTCCTCCGTGGCTCTCTCGATCTCAAGGGCGATGCTGGCTGGCGTGTCCCCTACGGTCTGCAGTGGATGTGGATTCCTCCTCTGTTCACCGTCGCCTTCTTCGCCCCCGAGAGTCCCTGGTACCTCATTCGCCGCGGCAAGCTCGAGGAGGCTGAGCACAGTCTTCGTCGTCTTGCTCGCAAGGGCCACTACACTGATGAGACTATGGCTCAGACTCTTGCTCTTATGAAGCACACCAACGAGATGGAAAAGATCGAGGCTGAGGATGCTAGCTTCATGGATTGTTTCCGTGGCACCAACGCCCGCCGAACTGGTATCGTCTGCATGGCCTGGATCATCCAGATTCTCAACGGTCAATCCATCACCAGTTTCGCTGCTATCCTGCTCAAGTCGGTTGGAATGAGCAGCAAGAACGCTTTCAACTACAACATGGGTATCCAGTCAGTTAACATCTTCGCTACCGCTATCGCCATCACTCTCATGGGTAGAATTGGCCGTCGTACATTCTACTTCTGGGGTTCTTCTGGAATCGGCGCATGCATGTTGATCATTGGTATCCTGGGTTTCGCTGCCGATGGCGACAGGGTGGCCATTGTCACCGCTGCTTTCCTCGTCGTTGTCCAGTGTATCTTCAAGGTCTCCCTCGGTCCCACCACTTACGTCGTCGTCGCCGAAACCGCTTCCAGTCGTGTTCGAGCCCAGACCATTGTCATTGGTCGTGCCGTCTACGTCTGTGGTCAGATCGTCGTCCAGCAGCTCAACCCCCGTATGCTCAACAGCAGCAGCGACGCATGGAACTGGGGAGCCAAGACTGGAATGTTCTACTTTGGCCTCTGCTTCATCTGGGCTGTCTGGATCTTCTTCTTCCTTCCTGAGACGAAGAACCGTAGCTTTGCCGATCTCGACTACCTCTTCCAGAAGAAGGTCAACGCTCGCAAGTTTACTACTACTCCTGTTGACTGTAAGTTGCTCTACATTCCTTGTTTTAGATCATGGCTAATTATGAAACAGTGTTTGAGATTGTTGGACCTGGTCGGGACGACAAGCTCCAGGGTGTCGAGGTCATCACTCCCGTCAACACCAACACTGCGGGACAAGACATTGAGGGTGGCAAGAAGCTGTAAAGAGCATTGTAGTTGTTTGAAGTTAGCGTAATATCCAACCTGTCATAAATGGCATAATGTTTCTCTTCCAACAAGCGTTGTCCTATCGTTCTCCTTTGTGTATGGTGACAATGACGTGAATTAATGTAGGGTTTACTCTCTGACAACAATAAAGTCCACTTCGTATAAGAACACTACAGAGGAAAATCTGCAAACTCCTTTGACAAATCACTAGTCTCAGATACATTTACATCAATTTATATCCAGCTGCTTAACCAATCTTGCATCCCGATGTAGCAGGCATAGGTGCATGGGCATGTCCACAAGCTGAGAGCACCTCGTGAGCACCGGCCTCATGCTCATGACCCTCATGACCCTTGCTCTTGTCACCCTTCTTCCATGAGTTGTGGCAAACACAAACAGGAGTAGCGAACGACCCTCCAATCTTACTTGGCCCATTGGGCTGATAGAATGGCTGAATGTCATCGGGTATCTTGAACACCTTGAGAACCTCATAGTTGTTCTTGCTATAGTCCGAGACACCATAGCCATCGAAGCGTAGCTTCCAAGCTGTTATCCGTTAGCATATGCTATTTACACTCACATGTGAAAAACTTACTCGTTGGGAAAGGAACCATCTCGTCCCACTCGGTGGTCAGATAAGTAGCAGTCGCAGGCTTCCTGATCTCAGATGGGAAAATAGCCTCTAGTTGCTCTTCGGTCAGCTCCTTCTTTTCACGTGCCTCCTTGACCTTGAGCTCAATCTCCTTGAGTCGCATGGGCGCCATGTAGTTGGCATAGCCAACGCTAGACGCATCAATCGAGACCTTCTTGGAAACACCCTGAGTGTCATGTCCGCGACGAAGGTTCTTGAGCTGTGCTAGGACCTTGACCATGGTGACCAGGCCAGTGGCGGCGACGTGCTTGGGGTGGTACTCGCTGAACGCCTCGGCGAAACTGGAACAGTAGTTCAGTTCGTGTCGCTCATCGGCTGACTCGCTGGTGTTCCGTTTCTCCGCCTTGTTCTGTAAAACGGTTAGCCAGTGGTATCATTATATGATCGCATCCAGACTTACGATATCGCACACAACAACCGTGCCCTTGGCAAGAGCTATTTGCTCATGCTTCTTCGTTTCCCAGTTGTAAGCTTGAATGGTAGTGCTTTGAGATGCCTTACGAACGATAGGCAGACGGACACTCCATCTCTGGACCTTGAGAACAAGAGCCTGAATGCGCTCATTGGACTTGGCATCGTCCTCAAACGCGAGCTTCTGGATCTCAAGCCAAGCTGCCCTGATCTCCTCACCTCTGGCGTTGGGCTTTTCAGCATAGAGATTCTGGAAGAATGATTCCATAACTGAGGTGAACTATGATGCGTCAGAAGAATTCTTCAAACTTGCAAGTTACTTACCGCAAGGACCACATTGTATGCACTGTCCAGGCCAGTCAAAAGAAGGATAGTAGCCGCCTTGGTGGTGTTCTTCTCCCTCTGCAATACCTCGCCAGCGACCCTGTATCCCAAGGCCGTCATAAAGTTAGGCTTATCATGACCAAAAGAGGCTATAGCGCCAAAGAAACCCTGCACCCATCGCGTGGTGCGCCACTTGCCGGCCTCGCAGATGTTGCCTTCTTGGGCCAGCTTGAGGAGGAAGCTCATAGAGTCTCGGAACGCCTTGCGGCGTTTCAGAAGCTTTGTCTCATCGGTGTTATATGAGAGGAAGACCTGGCAGTTGTTGATATGCTGGTAGATCTCGTTCTCCGAGTACGGCGCGTGAGAATTGGTGTCGGAGCGAAGCAGATGGCCGAATCCGAGGAAATCGGCAACGAAGCGGGTCACGATGGGAATGGCGAAACTGTACGACGTTAGATGATGAATGCGGAAACGTTGGATGAAAGACTTACTCTCGCACGATATCAAGCTGATAGATGCCCTTGGTCTTATCGGTGGTGACAACTTCACGCTTGATGATATTCCGAGCAATTTCGACCAAGTATGATTGGATATGCTCATGATCAACAGTCGAGTGCTCCGCCGCGGCAGCGAGAGACACGCCATTCTTCTCGGGGTCGTTGTTCTGGCCAGGCTTCAGAACATCGTGGATCTCGGGTGGAAGATCAGAAATCCTGGTACGAGCAGGATGAACCAAGATGTCAGAGGTGTCCTCGAGAATGCGCTTGATGTCATCGCTGTGAGTCAAGTAAACCGTCTTACTTGGCCGTTGAGGATTGGACTTTGTGAGCTCAAAGTCGAAGTTGGTCATCTCGCCGCGGGAGTTCTTCTTGGCCTTCTTCAACGGGGTAGTCTTAACACAGAATTCCTTGTCGTAACCTTGCGCTTTGGCAAGTTCCGCAAGCTTCTCACCAGTGTAGAATGGGTGGAAGAACCGGATGGAGTCGTAAGGATACCATTCGGGGAATGCGCGCTGGATGAGTCGGTGGAACATGGAGCTCTTGCAAACATCGTTGTCTGGGGTGACCTCCTTCATACCCCAATTGGTCAAAGAGTTCGTATTCCAGTCGACGGTATAGAAGCGATCCGATCGGACGAGGGTGATGGCGTCGGAAAAAATGGCCGCCCATAGCGCAGAGTCCAAATCTGAAGGACCAGGGTCGGCGTTCAATTGACCGTTCGCCTGATTGGTCTCGCAGAAGATGCCCGGGTACAACTCAACCTTGTCAGGATGTTCGTATAGATCGCGTAGTGCGTTCTGAACCTGCTCGTTGGGAGTGATGCTCTCGAAAGTCTCGTGACGCTTCATTTGGAAGAAGTCTCTGAAGTCGTTGAGCGTGCCGATCTCCCACTTGCGAGCCTGCATGATGCCGAGAATCTCGACGGCTCTGAGGCAGCGAGGGACATTGAGAGGACCGAAGTTGGCTGCGAAAGAGTCAGCATCGTATGTCAATGAGAAATCGATGTGGGCCACTTACCGATGGGATCATCCATAGCACTTGTCAACTCATTGACCATAGCCTCGTCATCGAACAAACCGGTGTACTCATTCCTCTTGAAGGGTTTGAACCGCGGGTTTCCATCCTTGCGGAGACCAAACTCCTGCTGCCACGGCTCAAGAGGTTTCTTCAAACCCTCCTTGGCTTTCATCTTACCCATCTCCTGCATGAACTGGGGGAGGCCCATCGACTTGGGGTCCCATTGCTCATCCTTCTCGAAGAGCTCGGCCATGAAATCCTCGGCATAGCTCTCATCCTTCATTGAGATGGCGCAATGGAAACGATAGAGGAGATTGAACTCAACTGTGACTTGATTGCCTAAGCCTCTGGAGACGTTCTTGTGGTTCTTCATGTCCACACGAGGGTCTGGGAGAGGTCAGTCTGGAGGTGATACTTGAAGTCGGGGATACTAACCAAGAGTGAAGTTGGTATCAAAGTTCATGAATCCCATGAGCCCACGAAGGTAATCGTGGATCGAAATCTGGATGTACATGCCGCAGGTTATGAGTCGCGCGGTCTGGAAAAGATCTTCATCGAGCTTGTCCCAAGCAGCCTCATGAGCCTTGAGAAACTGCTGTAGAACACCCTCGGGGCTGATACTCTTTGACTTCTCATCAGCATCGTCGCTGTGCTCCTTCCCCGTGACTTGAACACAAAGTGCCTTTTGGCGCTCACTCTCCTTGCGGAGACCCTCTTCGATACCAGCAAGGATTCTCTGGCGCAAAGTGTCTGCGAGGTCATCGAAGTCTTCATCCTCGTCATCGTCATCGTCAATTCCAGCTGATCGACGACGCTTCCACTCATTGTGGTACTTCCAGATATCGTCGGTAAAGGCTTCGTCTGCATCTTTGACGAATTCCTTGGCAGCAGATGCTAGAGGAGAGAGTGTGTATTTGCTGGGCACAGAGAAGCGTCCGTTCTCGTTGATGCGACGTAGCTGAGTGGCGACGTAATTGTGGTAACGGTTGTACATAACCAGGTAGATGCAAACTCCAGGAGGCTGTCGTAGAAGTCTGTCTTCGGCGAAGGTGTCAGGCTTTAGAAGTCCAAGCTTGTACTTGTCATCACGGATCTTGCGCTGCATCTCCTCCGTGAAGCCGTAAAGAGGAGAAAGGTCAAGGTAAGAAGACGAATCAGAGATGTTCTTGTCGGCATCATTGGTTCTGAAGATGTCGTGAATGATGATAGTAGCGTGGTAAATCAGCATGGACGACAAACCAGAGGTGGACGGTCGACCCTTGCCGTCTGGACCAGGGTCTTCTCGAGCCATGAGACGATCGAAAAGATCAGCAGGATCGGGCAAAGCGCCGAGGGGATGAGTCTTCGATGGGACTGTTTTGGCATACGGGGCACCTGCTTCTCCGAGATGGGGGTGCATGGCACTGTTAAACTTACCGTCGGGGGTGCGGTATTTGAAGGCATCGCCGAGGTATGTGATGGGTGGATGAAGCATGCGCTCGTACTTGTTCTTGACTTCAGTCTCGATGAACTTGGCACGAAGAAGGCTGTCATTGGAGATGGATCCAACCAACTCTGCCAAGTTTGTTTTCTTGAAGCCGTCAGCATTGGTTAGTGTCAGTAGTTGATTGTTACTTACGTCGAGAGTTTTGGTTTTGATGTAGTGAACCAAAACATTCTTGATAGCAGGAAGATGTTGAAAGGTGAGGATACTGCGTAAATCAGTCCACCACTTGACTCCAGGTCGAGTTATATCCTATTGAGTGTTAGCGTATGCGTGTCAGCCATACCATGATGGCTTACTCCGATGAGAGCATCTCCATGGAAGCCAGCAAGATACTTGGCTTCTCTCAATTCCCCGTTGAGTTTCTGGATCTTGGCATCCCACTCAGGCCCAGATGTGCGACCATTGGCATGACCGTTGGCATAGCCGTTGGTGTTGCCATTGAGGAGGGATTGCTGGGACTGAGACATGGTGACGACTCAGATAATCAAGGAAGAGGGCTGAGATGTCGTTCCTTATGCCTGCATAAGTGGTGATATAGAATTGAACGATCTGAATGGTATAGGAATGACTGAATTTGGTACAACTCAATAAAAATGGAAAATCTAGCTCCTTTATGGATTTCCCCTCAAGACAACTGTTGCATAGCTACGAGACAATGATTATATCTAAGCAATCCAATTCGCCATCACAGAGTGCATCCAGCCGCATCCTTAGTTCTGCATGCCTAGTTGTCCGAGCGCCAGAAGGGAGCTGCCGCTTGACGTGATAGCTCAATGTTTCCAGGGAGAACTCTATGGCGGTTAGGTCGATGCATGACGGTGGTGAGGGGCATGACATATTAACTGGAGAGCGTAAAGAATAATTACTACGCAGGTGCACTCCAAGGTAGCATATACTGGTGCACTAATTTAGTCTCCCATGTTTCCAGTAGCCAAGTTCTTTGACGTCTCCAAAGATAAGACGAAAAGCAACTAAGGAATGTCTCAGACTATCACACCATTCCAAGAATTCCAGCGCAGCCGCAATCGCCTAAATAAGAAAATATGGGGATCGCTATGACACTGCATTTCAAACAGTTGCATACGCGTCGAGCTATTGGAGGAAGCTTTGGACCCGGTTCGGGCCTCACAGTAAGTAAGACATTTCCAAAAGCACAGGCGTGGGGTCAACAACAAATGTCCTGTTTATCAAATGATCGTCACTGTATCTTTGCGGAGTCTTTGCAATTGTCTAATCAATTCGTCAACGATCGCCATTGAAGATGGAGCTATAACTGGAGATTTCAGCTGCCCTCTTGACCGTAAACTCTGTCTCACGTCGAGCGGGGAAGTTGGAAGCTGTGAATGGCTGAGTCTCGCAGCGCTGATCACGGCAGGGGTTCAGCTGAGCTGCGTTGAAGTAAGCCTCGTAATCATGGACACTATTGAACGTTATCTGCTGCGATGGGACGGCACTATTGACGATAGTTTGTGCATGCGTCGATGGTTTCATAGTTAATGATGAAATTGGAAGATGATATGTGGATGAGGAATAAGTCAATCAAGTCAACAACTTTATCAATGAGGCCATAGCTGAGGCCTTGACCTCTGATGTCACCGCACCTGCTTTCACAGAGGCTGCCAGCACGACCACCCTTGCCTTCCCTACTCTAGATGACTTCGCTCTTCTTGGGTCAGGAAATGAAAAGCGACAGGCGGATGCGGCCACTGGACTTCTCGGCCTTAAGCCCGGGCAGATGAACAAAAAGACAGCTTGAAGCTATCACCGGTCTTCTTGGTCCACTTCTCGGTGGTGGTGTCACAGGTTTGACTCCTCATAACTGATCGGGTCCTACCCTAACAGGACAAGAGTTCAAGGAGGCGACGAGGATGTGACTCACTCATGTCAGAGTTAACAAGAGTATTAAAGAACTTGATATAAGAATGGATAAACAGAAATAGTTTTTCCACATCTCTTCTGGTGTTGCGCAGTCTCTTAAGTAAGTCTAGTTCTAGTAATTGGAAGCTAATCCTTTTTTTCTTTTTGAGATTTTTCGAGGCGTACGTCTCGAAGTATACAGATAAAATCAACACATAAAACCAACACAATAGTAATTGGAAGCGATGTAACAACCCTCTGACATATGCAACTGAGATCCCACACATCAACTATAGCAAAGTTATGCTTAGTGATTAACCTCAGAAACATCAATTCGATGCATTTCTGCGGAAAACTTGCACGTGGCTTTGCTGCATGAACAATTGTGGCCGTATAAGCAAGCAACATCACGACACAGTAGGCCAGCATTACAAACTTCCATCCGGACCTGCCGTCGAAAGACAAGCTTTTCTTCTTCCGTGAGTGGACCATGAGAATACTTGCAGGAAGAGTTTGAACACGACCCACATAGGTGGTGCAAACGACAGTATCGCATGCCAACCTTGCCAACCTTATGTCTCCAACTATCCAGAGCTTGTTTATTGGGATTTCGCAAGTGGTCATCGACTCGGCATCCAGCGGAGTTCAACCGTACTGAACTCTTCGCTCGGGACTTTCGAGAACTTGCATCCACCTCTGACCCTACCATGGACGCCCAGGTCGAAGAACTTGGAACGGATGCTGATGACTCTGGCGATGATGCCACGTCCCGCAAGGGCGCGGCTTTGAAAACATCCTCCATCTTGAAGCTTTTGAAACGAAGATCACGAAATTCTCGACCAACGCTGAAACCATGAAGCATTGTAACTCGGTCAACCACAGAATCGTCATGGCAATAATCCTCCAACAGTCGCACGTAAGAATTATCATGACAAGCCCCAAAGATGATATGGCGGCAAGTAGGATTTTTAACAAACTGCTTGAAACAACCTGCTTGTGCGTGAGCCAAGAGAAAGTGGTAAGAAGAATCACGCTTACCTTGAATTTTCTTATCTGCTCGATCTTTACCACTCCCAACAAGTAAAAAGTCGGTATACTCGGATGCCTGCGTGAAGTCTTTCGCAAATTCCACGAGATCACGGGGCGCCTTGATCATACCAGATGAAACGAGAAAATGGGACAAACCAGCCTCATTAGCATATGCCTTGATGATGATAGGGTAATCGGATAGATCTGGCCTGTTCGCTTGAAGAAAACTGCGAACTCTATCACGTAGATCAAGGGACGCCTTTGTACCACCTTCGCTGGCGGCGTAGTACTCATCTTTGAACTGGAACCGGTCAGACAACAGTGATATGAAAGATGAATATTACATACGATGTACGAATCAGCATCGGCATCGATCAACACTAGAACAAAGGAACTGCGCTCCTATAACTGGTCAGGTTTTGTAAACTGTGATAAACATTAAATCATACCATAGATTGCTGCAATTCTTCGTATTTGGCGCGCGACTCATCTGCGTCCTGCTGCGTAAAACGTCTCGCAACCCGCTCACTTTCAAGGTCCCGGACGGCATCATCATATTTGCCAACCAATTCTTGAATTTGACAACTCAGAGCCTATAATGATTAAGTATGGTATCGAGACGTTGCGCGATAGGAAATGTCAAGATTACCTGTAACCGTGCCACCTGCCCCTCTTCTGCAATCCTGAACACGGCGAAGTCTTCCGCCAGTTTCCCGCTCATTGTTAATGACCGGCTCTGGACATGTGTCGAAACTGCAGGCAGCTTTGCGAACGAAATAGAGCAGATATATCACTTAACCACGTGATTAGCAACAGTTGTTTCATCAATTCTTCTGCAGCCAACAACAAATACGTAATTTCCTCTGTACGTCCTTATTTGCGACCACTTTCCACAGCGCTTAAGAGAGTCAGTCGTTCATCACGACCAACAGCCCAAAATCCTGCGGCACAGCCTGGGACTTATAGCAGGCACGAAATTTCAGGGTGTTTAGCGTCTAACAAGACGGCAGGGGCACAGGAACAGACTACTTCGTTGCTGTTTATCATGAGAAGTATAATTAACAACTAATCCAATACATTTGCTATCTTGGAGTTGATCAGAGCGTGAGTAATAGAACCCCGATTTTCTCTTTCGCAAGTGTTGTACCAGCTGCTAGAGGATCTACAACGGAGCGGGCCGATTTAGACTAAAGCTTTTAACTAGACTAAAAGGTTGAAATTTACTTACTACCTTTCTGCTTCACTCTGTAACTCTTGGCGTTTCATCAGGTCAGAACAGACGCGTCTTGATTATGCTATTATCCCGCTTCTAACATCTGGGTTAAGCACACGGAACTGTGTACCTGCAGGATGCTATTGGTTATTTGTGAGCGGTAAGACTACGCAGCTATTTCTTGTTTTGTTTATGTAGGCAGGACCATACAGCCAATAGCAAACAGGACTCATCGTTTCGTGGCCCCATCCTTGCGTTGGACTTTGTAACCCGGCTGACTGCCAACGGTGTTGGGTATGGCTCTGCTACCCTTGGGCCTCCTAACCACTAACTGCTGTCTGTTAGGCGCCCATACCTGCAGTGTAATGCGGGGGTTGAAAGACATCTTGGTCTACGCATATCCTGCAAGATTGTTTTGTCACCTTGCCCTCTTGTCATTTATTATTTTTCTTCGAAATTCTAAGCATGTCTCAAACGTTGTGACTATGTTGTTCTTTCATGTAGAATAACAGTGGCTATGCAGCACAATGTAGCGCTTCCATTTGCCGTACATGCCATTATGGAATCACTTAATATCAATCCTTCACCCGGACAATAATCAATCTTATTAGGCTCGAAGGAGATCCAAAGGATCAACTCTACTAGGATGTAGTTGTTCAGCTACTAGAGTTTCTATAAGCTCTAGACTATTCTATTACCCTCTTAAGATTCGATTCGTTTCTTGGCTGGATACAAGCTAAAACGCAATCATGCGACCGGGATCGAAAATTCGACTTACGACCTCTTGAACATCTTCGAAGCGCATGAAACCGCATTGCTCACTCTCCAAGTGACTGGTAACGGCAGCGAGCGTGGTAAATCGCCTATCACAACCTTTCTTCGGGCAATGATACAACTTTTGTTCATGCTTTGGCGACTGGAGGTGTTGGGTAAGAGATTGGAGTCGATTGAAAGAAGCTCCACACAGAGAGCAGTCGAAGGCTCCTGTGACTGCATTCAGGGATCTCTCAGTGGCCTCAAAACGGATGGACTTGGACCAGTCGAGCAGTTTCTTGGTTAGTGTGCCGTTGGGATCCCGGCTTCTGACAGCTTCGTAGACCATTGCCCTGTTTAAAGGAGCTTTAGAGCAGCCTTTGTTCTCGAGATGTTGGAACACACCGGCGGCAGTCACGTATGATTGGCCGCAGAAGGGGCATTGTTGAGTTTCTCCTTGGTGTACCCTACTTCGGAGGTGCTATAAACATTAGACATTAGACATTAGTCGTCAGCAGACTGGGACCTGATAACTCACCATCTTGATACTGTTAAGATCTTTAAAAGACCGATCGCATGGATCGCAGTACAAATGATCATTAATCTCATGGTTCCTTAGATCATCTGCAGTGTCAAGTTCCTCGTCACAAAAATCGAACTCGCAAATGTAGCTGGAGTAATCTGACTCTTCCGATGGCGAATCGGCCCAGTGATTCAGTGCACTCATATGCTGCTCAACAGCATGCTTGTCGTTGAAGTAGCGGTCGCAGGTCTCACATTCAAAGTCTGGGACTTCATGTGAAGTGTCTGATACATGCTGGTCACGAGATCGCCACGAAGACCATGTTTTCCAACATGTACCGCAAGCAAATTCCATATGAAAATCAAGTAATTGAGGTTTTGACCAAGTTATTCAACATGAAATAGCGCCCTGGAAAAGCTAGTGAAGATTATTAGAAGCGGTGAGTTTATCCCTTTCACAGAAGTTAATGTCCACGCCGCTGATGTTGGTCGGCCTCCTGCATATGCAACACGTACTTGTTTCTTGCCTACCCCGAAGTATTGCCTTGGTGCTTAAGCTGTAATTGGAACACCTCCGTGTTGGTTCGCCCCTGCAAATGAGTATCTTGTCACCTGGTGGTCATCCTTCGCCTGCCGACATTGGTCGGACATATGCAGTTGGTTCTATTCACCCATCCTTCACTTGCGTGCCCAACCAATGACTAAGTAGGATGGAACATATATGACTCAACAATGTGGCATGCGGCTAGCCTCATTCTTACCAAAGAGAACGCAAACGTGATGTACCGAGTATGATCAACGCAACGATTAATCTGTGACGTATATGACAGTATATCAAACGATAGACGACAAATGGTGCAGCGGACCCCCGAAACAGTGGCAAGGATAATCTCAGCGTAAGGATTGACAATCGAATCTCCCAAAAACTCCACAGGGCATACCAACATCAATCAATGTTAACAGATGCATCATAGCCCAGATATCGAGCATGTACGCAAGATACGTACGATCTGGTTTCTTAAAGCACGCCATAAACAGTGGCTAGTGTATTAAAACGAGCGACGCGTTACCTGCGCCACTTCCAAGTTCCCTACAGGGTATCTATCCAAGTGAGCTTACGAGCCTTGTCCAACAAAACCAGTGCCGTGACTGAGTACAATAACTCGAATGTTCTCTGGGCTATGAAGATGGAGAAGCGAGATGGAATTCATATTTTCATAAATGCCTCTGCCCATTTTGCAGAAGACGAAGTTATTCTGTACTCAATTCTTCTTCTTATAACTGACACGGACCCCTTTCACCTTAGGCCGCATTTCTTACAAAATCTGGCGGAGTAAGAACCTGAGTAAACCGCCGTGGTAAGCGCTATCCTTAGGGAAGAACCTTCCGTTCTCAACAGTATAATCCTGTAGCTGCTTCAGGTTCTTAAACGCTTGAACCGGCAGCCCAGTGTTCGCAGTCTCGACGAGATCAACCAAGTTAACATGTGTCCGACGTACACGCTAGAGTTAATCAATGCCCTGATAATCTCAAAGAAAAGAGTGGAAGCCATTAAGCCTACCTCGCGACATGCTTCCAAACTTGTAGGGGCTGGCTCGATGTTCAGAACATGACAAAGCTTCTGCCAATTCTCAAGATTGTCGGGATCTGTTCCATAAATATCGTTGAATTGTTTCACCATCGCTGCTTTGAAATCTCGCTTCGCATCATCTTCATCATCTCTATCCCAGTCGAAGAGATCGCTCATTCTGTTGAACTCTGTCCAAATTGGATTTGAAGAGTTGTAATTGAATTCAGGATACCCAGCAAAGAACTGATCGATATGGTCGAGAGATCTGTTAACTCTTTTCTTTTTAGTCTTTCTTGAGCGCTTTGGTTTCTTCGATGCAGTTGTAGGATTCTTATGTACAGAATAGAAATTAGTCGCTCTGAGAATGTATATCACGCGGACGTGCACCTACGCCTGTCTGATCTGTTGGTTGTCCTTCGTGACGAAACCGACAATTCGACCCAAATCGACAGGTGCCGGATTCCAAATACAGCCGACAGGTCTGGCTCGATCTCCGGGCGCTCATCGCGCATACAAAATAGACCGTGCAGCTAAAGGATAGAAACTGGATAGGCAGGAAACAGCTTGAGTGCTGTGGGTTCGACTACTGTTATAAGTTGGTGGTAGACCTGGGTATCAGGCTTGCAAATGTCGCTGCTGTTACCATAAATGCCCAACCGCGATCAACCGATCTGCAATCGATCTGGCCGATGCGTCAAATGGCTGACGAATTGCGTGCATAGAGAACACGTCATATGGGATTGTACCGGCCAAATATTTACCTGCGGTTGGACCAGCGTGCAGCTATTGATGCGGGAGGCCGACCTGGTGCGTGAGGTAGGCCTCCTCCCTCTCAACTGGGGACTTCTAAGTGTTGACCCAACAGCGATCTTATTATCGTTAATTCTCATAATTCTACAGGGAGATCGGCATTTCTGAATTCCATATCTTCGCAGTATGAGGTGCTACAATCTCAGGCTGTCAGTAGTGTTAGTAAGTGTGGCTTGCTCCCGGGTAAGTTCTAAATGGCCTTTGCCTTTGTAAGAAGCAGCGTTTAATGCTGCAGAATTGAGGCTCTCTAGACCACTAAATGAAGTCACTGCGACTGCGATAGCGTTTCCTAAGAGAGTCAATTTACTTGCGAGGTGTTGAATGCTTTACCAAGAGAAGATGAAAAGAAAGCAACGTTGAACAGCCACCTACTACGGGACAGAACAGCAAAAGTAACGTGAGCGATCTATGGAACCTCTGCAGAATGTAGTCTATCCTTATAGAAGAAACGATTTCTGTAATGCGAGGCAAATAAGTAGGGATTACCTCCAACTCCTAGAAATCTGTGATGGGTCCGGCCATAAGTTCGGGAGATCAAGTCCAATCGGAGAATCTGGTTACTTAGTGTGGGCGGAGCGTATTAATCAGGGCGCCTAGGGCCGTTCAGATGGATCTGCGCATTTACTCCTGCTTGGAAGAGACTAGTAAGGAATCGAGTCAAGACGTCCCTATCCAATTACAGTTTTGGGCGAAAGTCTGGCTTTATTGCTGGTTTCAAGACTATCGATAAGAGCGTGCTCTCGATATAATCCATGATAATAAACATACCGGGCTGGTGTGGATATTCAGAAGTCAAACCCAGGCTTTAGAGACGAGGGACCGGAATCGTGGTATCTTAACTCAAATTGAGCATCTGACCTTCTTTGCAACTCCGGGGCCAAGGCGACGAGAAGCTACAAATATTGCCAGTTCCAGCTTGGCATTGAAAACTTTGCCTAACCAGCCTTGGCATTTCTCCTCGCTATTCGTCTCGTCTATTTCATCGAAAAAGGTCTTAAGTGGGGATATGATATGCATGGTGATGGGCAGTTAACTGCAGCCAAGATTGTGTAGGAATCGTACACGTAATTAACTAGCTAGCAAGCATAGGTATACATAGTGGACTAGAGGATGAGGCAAGACCGAATACATACAGGCAAGAAAAGAAGGAGGAAGGGAGTTACACGGATTACCCTTGAAGATACGTGCCTGGCCTATGACTGATACCCTTGACATCCCACTCTTCTTGTCCGCGCGGTGTTGCCTGAGTTCCTTGGCTATAGGTAAGCTCCTTCACATCCGCTTTCCTATGCAGGCGAGTCTATTGCCTCTTCAGGGTTATGCCTCACCTTCCAAAGTTAGCCAGGTAAATGCAGTTGTTTCTATGTTTATGCCTAACCAAGAACTGTGCCGTAACAAAGCATTATACAAGGCTGACTGACTTAAGATCTCCACATATGTCTAGCCCTAATATTACCCACTGACTCAAGGTCTCCTCTATTCCGGGTCTACTAGTGACACATCCAGCGAGAACGTTTCCTCGCATTGCTTACCTATAGAGGCAACGCCAAAGAATATAATCTAATATCAGGTCTGATTTAGCCGGGCGGCAAACTCAAAGTAGGGGACACTCTTTAGTTATTATTTGCGCGGTTCCCTGTTCACCTTACGCAGCCCCGCTACAACACTCAGTATAAGTAGACGTCCCGTCGCTGCAAAACTTCAGTTAACCATTGAAGCATCTTATTCCTCAGTTAAACAAACAGCATGAAGATCACCACTTTTGCAGCTACCCTCCTCAGTCTCGGCATTGCAGCTGATACAGCCGCTGCTGCGTGCTGTAACGTCAAAGTTTGTGATGGCTTTAACCGCAAGGGCAATTGCATGGGTGGCTGCTACCCTTACGGCAAGACCGTCAAAATCAACAGAAGCGGACTTAAATCATCAATCGGTTCTGGACAGACTGCCAGTGATTGTTTCTGCACCTTTGGCAAAAACAGGTATGTCCTCAACGTAGTTGATAGCCTTCTCACGTCATGCTAACACATCAAATAGTCAATCATGTATGCTAGTTAATTCAAAGGGCCAAAACGCCCCTAACAATTGCCTTACTGGCATTAATAATTTGTACTGTCAGAGAAAGAAATGAGGGGGATCTAATACCTCAGATGTATCTAGGTATCCAGGGAGAAAGAGAAGGTGGGACACAGAAAACAATACATACTCTATCGTTCCTTTGCCCTTAAATTATAAAAAGACCTGTTGCATTGTGTTAATATATAACTGTTAGTCGTAGGGGTATATAAGAACGACCTAATAGAGAAGTAGCGGCATAATCTATATTCAAGTAAAATATTTATTATCACTGTCTTTAATCACTTAACCTCTAATCTAAAAGCATCATACTGAACATACAGCGTATCAGGTAATAAAGCCGTTTCGATGCTAGAAGCATTAAAAGGCAAGCTCAGCACAAACTCATTTTTGCCCTGTTTCAGCTTCGATGCAGAAAACTCAAACTTGTGTTCAATATTCTGACACGCAACAGCGCTGCGGACAGCACAAGAGCCACTTCGCCAGTAGGGAATCACCCATGTATCTTCATATCCACCATTAACATTTACCGTCCACGGGAGGTTACTATTAAATCGATCCTTGACGGGTGTCCACTTCGCATTGCCGTTGCCTGTTCTCGATCCAGCAATCTGAACCGTGAATGTGGCTGTTTTCGCGTTCTTAATCTGGTTCTTGCTCAGGTCAAATGTGATGGTCCAGTTGTTGACGTTATCGTAGTAATTCTCGGAGCGAAGATGATTTCCCTTGGCAGCGAAAAACGACCAGTGTACATAATTCAGATCTTTTGCTTCGTCATCTTTGCCAATGTGAAAGTTTACTCCCTTGGGGAAATCCTTCTCGAAATCGTACTTGCCCCAGTAGATTCGGTACTGCTCTGGTTCGAGAGGCTTGGAAGTATCAGGTGCGTAGCCGTGAAGATATTCCCCGGATGACTTGTCTGGTGTACCGACACGCCAAAGCTCTTTTCCAGCGCTCTCCTCGCGCCATGTAAAAGTGCCCTTGTTATGGGACTTGGATACCAGGACGTCATCTTTGATGAACCAACCGAAAATCCCATCCGCATAGATGGTGACTCTGTAAGTGCCCTCGACGACCTGTGGGATGCTGTATTGTCCAGACTTGTCAATTTCAGCCCAGTACTGAAGCGACTTTGTGTTGAAAACATTGAGTTGAAAGTCCTGCTTGTTTTCGGACAACACAATGATCGGTCTTTTAGCGTTCTTTGGAAGATTGACTTTGCCGCTGTACTTAGTCCTCTTCGCTGAAGGAGCAAAGTTGGGAACGTGATGGGCGATGCTGTCGTAGAATTTGGCATTCCATTCTGGATCCGCATATTGGGCAGCATCTGCTCGCAGCTCTGCTAGGGTTGTATCCTTGCTGCCTTTGTTGAAGTAATAGAACTGAGGACCCCATGTACGATCGAAACCATTGGTGATATTGGGCATTGGGGCGCCGTGGTGACCTGATACCATGTAGTTGTACACAATACCATCAACAACAAGGTCTGAGTGTAGAGGACCACCGTAGTATGTCTCGCGGGTATTGTGAACTAACCACGCGCCGAACGTACTTCCATCATTACTGGTAGACCCGTCGCTGAACTCTCCATGAACATCATGGTTGCGCCAACTTTCTGAAAGACTGTACTTGGTCCAATAGTCCGAGTACTGCTTCACGTACGGGTCGTTGGTTTTGTCGCCGACATACCATGTCGCATCCTGTACTGTAAGGGCACCCGCGGCATCAGGAAGAGGTCCATAGTTGCCGTCGCTTGTTGAGAAATGTGTCCACAATTTGGTATTTGGCCTGAACAGGGTGCGAAGTTCACCCAAGTCTCGAAGAAATGGTGCCGATGCATTAAAGTAGGTGAGACGAGTAAACGCATGCAGGCCCGTCTCCTCACCGCGAAGAAAGAAGTACTGAGATAGTGTCTGATTGGTGGGTTTGAAGGTATCGCTCATGACAATTCCTCCATACTTTGTCCCACTGGAATCAGTTCCTTTGACAAGACGAAGTTGCGCGGTACTTCCTGGTGTCCAGAACCCAGATGGAGTACAAGAGCAGTCGAGATATGGTCCCTTGCCTGTATTGCCACTGAGGGGACCGAGTAGGTCCTGTCCGTCAAGTGTTGCATCGATGATATGGCCACTGGACTTGGCCAGAACAACGGCGAAGCGGTCGTTGGCAAGGGAGATGTGGGTGGTATTCTCCGAGGTGACCAAGTCAGCCAAGGCATGACCAACAAGGCCAGCGACTAAGGCCAACTTTGTGAGGCTGGACCCAAACATAGTGATCGAAAGTATTCCCTGATCAAGGAAATCTGCTTGTTTCTCTACCAGATGCGCTCAATCTGACTTTTAAAGAATCCTAGAAACACTCGGCTGTTACTATACCGAAGCTTTCGCTTGGAAATATTCCGCATGTCAATTTGCACCACTCTTTGGGATGCGATCATTTAGCCGGCCAAGTCAAACCACGGCACTGCGCACTGAGCGCGGGGAAGACAAGGGTCTTCGTGATCCAATTCTGGGAGGTGCAAATCTTCTAGGAACTGATCAGCGGTAAAACATTTTATTGGTGCACTTTCAGACACAATTGTCCAAAAGCTGCATTTATGTGTCCCCGGGGCATTGAAGCAACTAGCCTATGGGCGAAATGGGCGAAATGAGTAGTCATTGTATTCTATTCAGATAATAATTCTTAGAATATTCATTTTTGTATCCTAAGAGTGGAAAGTCTAATATTACTGCCCTAATAGGCAAACCTTTAAGTTCTTCGCCTTCTCGGGCGACATAGATACAAAACGCGGTGACAGAATCGCTGAGGAACGATATCTATCTGTCTAATTATCGTCTTGTGGATATTTGAGTCCATTTGCAGATCGAATCTCATCCATCAGCTCCATCATCCTCAATGTCTCATCAAGAGGAATAATCTCATTCTCAGTCCGACCCTTGGCGATGTCTTCCGCCACAGCGTCAGCCTCCCAGTAAAAGCCCAGTGTACCCTTATGTCTCTCCACGTTAAAGGTGCGAGTCTCTCTGTTATCAGGCTCAGGGGGACCCGGTCGAGGTCCGATGGTAACGTGGAATCCACCAGGGACGCTGACTGCGGGACCGAAAAGAGTGATGCTACCATTCGAACCCTCAATGCGACCAAACTCATCTGGTCCCCGATATCGGAAGCTTGATGTGCATACTCCAGTCTTGACACCTGTAGTTGAGGGGTACTCGAGGACGACGACGTTTGCCTCATCGATACCGTTGGCGATATCAAGGGAAGAAAGGACTTTGGGTTTGGGGTGCTCTTTGCCCACTTTCCAGTCACCCAAGATGATGGAAGCGAATGTCAGGGTATAAAAGCCAATGTCGAGCAGAGCACCAGCACCAAGAGCGGGATCCTTGAGACGGTGCTCTTTAGGCAGTGTTGATAGATCGAAGTAGTTTCCGAAATCGACAGAAAGGCGTTGAATCTCTCCAATGGATTTTTTGACCATGATTTCATCATGTAAAGCCTTGAAAAATGGAGTGAACCTCACCCAAGCCGCTGATGATGGTTAGTGAAGGACTGTGATATAAACGAGGTAACCTACCCTCCATGACAAAAACGCCCTTCTGTTTGGCAGCATCCATAATCTCCCGCGTTTCTTTGGCATTGATAGTAAACGGCTTCTCACACAGAACATGCTTTCCGGCAGCGATAGCATCGAGACAGTTCTTCTTGTGCAGACTGTGAGGTGTGCCGACATACACGACGTCGACATTGGGATCGTCATACACGTCTTGGTACTCATCGTAAACCTGAGGCTGATGTTTCGTGGGTGCTTTCGTCCACAGCTTCTCAACAAAAGCGTAACCTTTCTGTAGTGAAGAGGACCCGAGAGCTGTGATTGTGTGCTTGGCCCGAGCGTCGGGACGAGTTGTGAGGAGGTCGGTTAGGAACATGGTTGAGATCCATCCTGTGCCTAGAACGCCCCATCGGACGTGAGGAAGAGAGTCTTCTGGGGTAGCCATTTTGAAAGTGAAATGTTGCGTGATTGAAATGTTTGTGGGAGGAACAAGAGGTAGTCTGCTATAGACCAAGCTTGAGTTGCGTGACTTTCGATGCTGACCCTTGGACCTTTGTCTGCAAGAGCGGGGCAATAACGTTGACAAGGTGGTACACTAGTACCACCTCGGGGTGTCAGAAAAGGTGGTCGCTAGAAGCAGATCAACTTGTTCCATTTCTTCCCAGCTACTATGCCTAGTTCTTTGAATATCTGATCCTTCACAGATGTCATCCCCCAACGTTGAAGCGCAACATTGCTTGTTACTGGAATATTCATCCAGTATCTTGAGAGTCTCAGTCCGTGTTGTGAGCTTGCCTTGACATCAAACATTCGGTTCGGGCGAATGGTTTAGTGGTATAATACTCCCTTAGCATGGGAGTGGTCCAGGGTTCGATTCCCTGTTCGTCCAACATAGGTGGTTTAATTCCACCATTATCCTCTCTTTTTGCCTCGCTTCCAATCTTTGCTGCTGCTTTACTTTCCACTATAATAACTCAGATAAATGAGGATAATGTGTGCCTGGTTTTAGAACTAGCCTCCTGCCTTCAAGACCAAGCAACCGTAGCACCCTTCTCATGAGATTCCCTCGCCAGCTCAATGACTCTCAAAACATCCCGACACTGAGTAGGCTTGACAACTAATTCTGCCTTGCCATTGATCGCATCCGCGACGTTCTCATAAAGCCCCATCCATCTGCTTGGAAGAGTTGGGTATCTGCCCGTATATTTCTTGGTTTCCGGATTCCACTTCTGCACTTTGCCGTCGAATTCTTCATAGGTAGTCAAAGTTCCTTGCATGCTCTCATATTCAATACCAAAACCTTTATCGAGTGGTTTGAGACCTGCGGCGATGTTGTCTTCTGTTATGCAGGTGCTACGTTGCTGGAACTGCGAGATATCAGCTAGTGCATCATTACTTGTACTCGTGTATAATTTACCTTGATGAAAGAACCTTTCGTTCCTCGAACGAGCTGTTTAAGCTGCTGCGCCATAGGCGTAACCACAGCTGTCTTGACAGTGACAAGAAGATCTTTCTGTGCGCCATCGTACTGAAGGATAATCGTGAAAGAGTCCTCAACTTCACTTTCACCGTCTCGTTGAACGCGGAAGAATCCAGTGACAGATTTTGGTTGTCCAAAAAGAACAAGAGCCTGGTCTAGACTATGTGTTCCTATCATACTGTTAGCTGGTAAGCTAGATGGACGTCAAAGTGGTGGCTTACCAAGACCATAAGACATGCCAGATCCTGGAGTAAACTTGGTCCCCATTTTAGACATCCAAGATGGCGACTCAAAGTCATAGTGCAACTCGGCTTCTTTGATATCGCCAAATGCGCCATTTTTGATGAGGTGGCTGAGTGTTTTGAAGTCGGCATCCTGTCTGGATTAGTATTGTGGACAACATCACTTCCACCACCGCACTTACCCATCTTCGATTCTGGAAACAAGTGAGGATAAGTCCCTTCTCTTCCGATATCTTGATCACTTTGTCCGCTTCCTCAGAAGTCACAGTGAACGGCTTATCAACGATCACTAGTCCAATGTCAGTTTACGCTGACGGATACGATTTACCTCACGTACCATGTTTTCCCGCGAGGAGCGCTTGTTCAGCGAATTTTCCGTGCGTATCATGATGAGTCACCACAACAACAAACTGGATCTCCGAGTCGGCAAAGAACTTATCAGCCTCGCGATAGTGCTTGACACGAGGAAAGTCGACGGTGCAATGCGACCCTTTGGCGGCGGATGAAGGGTCTGACGGGGCCTCAGCTCTTTGAAGAATGGCAACGATTTCAAAGTCTGGGATTGCAGTGATGAATGGTAGATGGAAGCTTTTGGCTGAGTTGCCGTAACCAACTAGGCCAACTTTGATGGGTGCCATGGTTGTTTATATCCTGCTATAAATGATGCAGGAACGGTAATGTTTGTTCAGTCGATACCTGTATCAATCAAGTCGCGAGTAATTGTTGTAGTAAAGTTGTCATGAATGGTAGAATGACAAATCAAGAGCTACCCATGTTACTGCGTCTGCATTCATCCGGAAACAACGTCATTGAGGACTGTCCCCCGCACCAATTTATCCACTCTTATCTCTTCACTCACTGGGGTTCCTTATTGGAACACATCTACTCCTCTCCTATGATCGGACAATACCGAGTCCGGCTATCGCGTGGACGTAGACGTGGGCACTGGCTGGACCTCCACTTCAAGCTAACATAACCGTTACACGGTCACAGTTGCCTCGTGTCATTATTTCAATTAACTTTCGAAGGGGATACCCTTTGCATTAGCCTTGTTGAAGCAACTCATATTTTTATTCAGCTAGCGGACTTTTCGCGATTTGACCAAGCAGATCACAAAGTGTTGAAAGATCATCCAATTCCTCCAAAGAAAGCACTATCTCTTCAATCTTGTCCAGTACTTTATTCTCAACAATACCTTTGGTTAGATCTCTCCATTTACCCACTATGTCTTCATTAGATAGGGGCGGGTCGACGCCATACGCATTCTGCACCGCGTGATGCAGGGCGGTCCCGTCTTGGAACTCAATTCGTACTTCTTGACAGCCGATCGAGTCGCCGTCAGTAATATACAATTTACACTCAGTCATGTGAACAAGTCTCCAGACACGTTCATCATTAAGCATGTTGGAAGTAAATTGTGCCATCAAGACTTGTCGATGAACAATCTGCAATGCGGTAGTGAATGAGTTGCTCATCTGGGCACCAGTTGCTGTGAGAGGTTTTTTAGCTTTCCAGCCTCCGTGATGAAACGCAGCTTCGCCTAGAAGGATTTCGATCTTGGTTATCTCGTCGAACTTGTTCATCCTTTCAGGATTCTGTTCTTGTAGACGGCGGATGCAATCAATGCTAGGATGTGTACCAGCCATGGCAGCATATGGCTTGATTCGAATACCATTCGTCTGCCACTTTGTTCCGAGCTCGCTGGTCAACTCATCCAATCGATATTGAGGCTCTCTTCCGTTTCCAGAACTGAACTGTTTTAAGAATCCCCCGTATTCGCGCTCGAAAACCTTCTTGATGCCCACGTAGCCGTCTCGTGCTAGGACGGCAGCCATAAGACCGTTCCGCGCCGCGATCCCGTGGTGCATACGCTTAACGTCGCTTTCGAACTGTGCAGACATGAGTCCGCAAGCTTGGGTACACGCTATCCCGAAGGCATCTTCGATCTTGTCTGCGCTGAAACCGTAAAGCTTGCTGACACTGGAGGCGGCAGCAGCAGGGCCAAAGACTGCTCCAGAATGCCAGCCTGACGAGAGAACGTGTGTGCCCCAGAGAGCACGTCCTACACGTGGCCCTATCTCATAGCCCGCAATAGTCGCGAGCAAAAAGTCTTTGCCGGAAGTTGTCGAGTGAGAGTTCTGTGCAGCTGCAATCAGAGCTGGCAAAATAATGCTGTTGGAGTGAAGGGGAGCTTCGCTGTGCCAGTCATCCAGCTCAAAGCCCTGAATAAAGGTTCCGTTGAGAAGTGCGGCGCTGAGAGCAGTAGCCTTTCGTCCTCCCCATCCGACCAGTGACGCGTCTCCCTGCGTTGGCTCCAGTTTGAAGATCGCGTGTGCTGCTGTCTCGGACCAAGGCAGGTGAGATCCGACAAAAGCGCATGCAATTCCGTCGAGAATGAGGTATTTTGCTCGAGTGCGCACTTGCTCCGGTATATCGTCCAGCTTCAGCTGTGATACCCATCGCGAAAGCTGCACGGTCGGACTGGGTTTTGACTCACTCATACTGGGGTTATAGGTTGTTGGAAAAGAATTTGTCAAAACACTGTTTCGAGTTATTAGACTGTCTTATATATTATAGTTACTTATCTGTTATGACGCACAATGATATGAGTCCTGGGCATTTCTATTCAAGCTGTCTAATCCGCCTGAAGATGTCGGAGTGGTCCTAGTACAAACTTTAAATACCCAGGTTTCGATCGGAACTCCGAACATTTACCAACACATGTCATAGCACTCACGGTAGTTAATGCCGATGCAACCGTGCGACATTATTGTCCTACCGTGGTTTCAGCCACAAGGAGGTCCGAGACCACCATTCTGAGTGAGGTTGGGTTTCCAAGCATATGGTACGTAATTGTGCTACTATGATGGTGGGATCCGAATCTGATCTGATACAGATATGACTCTATGCTGGAGATAAGCTGTCTTGTAGTGATTTTTTAATATGTGATGCAAGGTTCATCGTCGTATCCTACATTCTTTGGTAACATAGCTGTGCGTACAAGTGAAAGTGTAGACTTTAGACTTTGGCTCCAAAAACCGCATCTAGCATTACTGATATTGGTGTCGGAGTTCCGCATTAAACATGCACTCATTAGTGCCAACTCTACTAAGTCCGAGTAATTGGTCAATGCGGTCTTTTTGATTGTATATGTAAAATGCAGGCTTGGTTGGATGCAACCTTTCAGCGCAGACTACACTTCACTCATCAGAGTTATTCATTCAATAGACACGTCAATACCCTGAACAACGCAACAACGTATCGTCATGACTGAAGAAAAGGCCCAGCAAAGCACCCTTGAGAATGTGTCATACGCAAGAAGCCCTATTAATGGTGAGATAATGACTCTCCCTACAGCAGCCGAGGAAAAGGCCGTACTGCGCAAGCTGGACTGGCATATACTGCCCCTTCTGTTCCTTGTCTACACCTTTTCCAACTTGGACCGCAGCAACCTGGGCAATGCTCGTCTTGCAGGACTCCCACAATCTGTAAATCTTGAGGGTAAACGCTACGACTGGCTTGGGACAGCATTTTATATCTCATGTAAGCAAAAGTCACTACACTGACATGAATAACAATGACTGATAAGACAAAAACAACAGATATTTGTTCGCAGTGGACGGCAGTTGGGTTCAAACGTTTTCCTCCACATATTTGGGTCTTCTGCGCTGCCATCGGATTTTCGACCATATCGGCTTGTCAAGCCGCTGTCACCAACTACCCTAGCCTGGTTGCCCTTAGGGTGCTGCTCGGTTGCTTCGAAGGTATGTTTTCAGGCGTGCCTTTATACCTTTCCTTCTTCTACCCGAAAGAAAAGGTGGGCTTTCGCCAGGGTATATTCCTCTCTGGCTCTGCCCTCGCGAATGCTTATGGAGGCGTTCTGGGCTATGCTATTCTGGGGATCCGGGGTCCAGTTGCGCCCTGGCGATGCTTATTCCTTATTGAAGGGCTGCCAGTTTGGATCGTTGCCGTTCTGGTCTGGCTGTATCTTCCGGACGATCTTATCAGCGCCAGGTTTCTCACCGACAGAGAAAAAGAAGTGGCTTGGCAGTGTATTGCGCGTGGACAGACTGTCGACTCACAAGGTGTTGGAGGGGTCAGCTGGGTAGAATGGCGTTCAGCATTCTTTGACTGGCGTAGTAAGTGGTTCCATTATTATCTTACAACTTCAGGTTGATGGCTTACTTGTCGTATTAGGCTATGTGCCTGGACTCATGTACTTTTGTTGTAACGTATGCTTCGGCTCGCTGCCGCTCTTCGTTCCGACTATCATTTCCGAGATGGGCCATTTTGATCACCAAGCAAGCAATGGCCTTTCTGCTCCCCCATACGGTCTCTGCTTTGTTATGATCCTACTGTGCGCTTTTGCTAGTGACCGTGCCAAAGTAAGGGGTCCGTTTGTGGCTGCCGCGGCCACGGTATCGACAATAGGATACTGCCTTCTTGGTGTTTCCTCGGCGGTTACTACTCGATACATTGGAGTCTTTCTCAGTGTTCAAATATTTGTCAGTATCAGCATTCTTCTTCCATGGGTCTCTAGCGTGCACCGTACTGAGAGTAAGCGCGCTGGTGGATGGGCAATCTTTGCTACGCTGGGCCAGTTTGGGCCCTTGGTAGGAACCAACATCTTTCCGAAAGATCAGGGTCCTTACTATCACAAGGGCGCATGGATATCGTGTGGGTTTACATCAGTGGTTATCCTACTCAGTTTGTCGTACTCAATGTTGCTTTGGTTGGAGAATAGACGGATGGACAAAGCAATGATTGCGGAAGCAGTTCCGGAAATGGAAGAAGACAATCATCCCAGGGGGTTCCGATATGTCGTCTAGGCTGGCTACGATCAGAATACTTCCTTTTTATCCTCATTGTAATGAAAGCTGGGAATTTATGCGAGCGAGCATACAGAAATTGGACATGTAGCATAAGGCATCACAAAGTTTGCGCCTGTTAAACCTAGACTCTTTGAAGTAAAGACGAGTTGTAGATCTGGAAAGTTTAAACCCCGCTCGGTCAGACGAAGATCTCTTAGTGTCGGACTTCCGTATATAACGCCCGTTGACCCTCAAGTCATCACTCAGTCTGTCGGACAATACGGCAAACCCAAAAAAAGAAACTATGCATATGACAAGTCGAATGAAATCTTGTGCTCGTTGCCGGCAACAAAAGGTCTGGGATTTTTCTACACCCAGAACCGATTAAAAGTGACTGATCCATAGCTCACAGTTGAGATGCGACCTGTATCAGCACCCAGGACAATCATGCTCACGTTGCAAACGCCAGCGGGTAGTATGTAGCAGTATGGTGGAAACAAATTCAACAAGACGAGGGCAATCCACTTTGCAGGCTGCTATACAAACTTCGCCAGCTCGGTCGGACCGGACGGCTGTAAGAGCTTCCAGCAGTACAGCACTACCTCCAGTCGAACAAGACTCCTCGTATCCTTTTGCAAACTCACACCTGTCTTCAGCACTTTCCGAGATTTTGAGTCGACAAGATATCGCTATGCAAGAGTTAAATGACTGCGTTGCTCAGTAGGCTGTATTCTCGCGTCGTTATTAGATTATGAGCTGATATCGCAAGGTTCTTTAACCATTATAGCAAGCTCCTGCCTGCAATATTCAATGATAACGACCAAAATCCAGAGCCTTACTTTAAGGAGTCTCCCCTCCTCTTCTGGACAATAATCGCCACAGGTGCCAGGCACTTGGAGCACGCCAACAAGGTTTACCGATTAGCTGCGCAAGAGATCAGAGGCGGAATATTCCAGCCTTTGTTGCATATTAGAGACCCGATCCCGATTATAAAAGCTTCTCTGATCCTTTGTCTCTGGCCCCTTCCAGTAGATACCATGTGGAAAGACCCCTCTCACGTGTACGCAGGCACAGCCCATTCTCTCGCTATCCAGAACGGGCTCTTCGTTCAGGGTCACGAACAAGACTTTGCACGAACACACACTTGGTTGTCTAAAGATATGAGAGACTCTAGGGTCCACATTTGGCTCAATTGTTGTTTAGTATTCCAAGCGTAAGTTTCTCTTATCTATATATTTCGTCATTTAATCGCTCAACAAAAGCAGTACTAGCTTATGCGATGGGCTGCCTCATTCCGCCATCACCGACTACAAACTAGCTAGGCTTGAGGAAATAGTTGAAGCCCCGTTCCATTATCACATCAAGTGTCATGAGATTCTCATTGATGCCATCAGAGCGTTTAGTAACGTCATCAACGAGGAAGACCCGGGTGGCAAGTCCTTACTACCGCTGATCAGAATCTTCAGTGAACAAGTGGAAGTCCTCCCCGTTCCTCCCCGCAACGACTTATGTATGTGCGAGCTGACCCAAAGGACAATTTCTCGTTGGACGGAATCTGACTGACTTGCTAGGCTACCTGACCTTATGTTGCACCCGCCTCGCGTTATCATCCTATTACTTCTTCGTACAAAGCCATGACTTGAAAAAGCCTGGCCTGATCTTGAACCTGTCAATAGCCACAGAAGTCCTCGATGTCGTGTCCCGCTTAGATGCCACGCAGGACTTCGCCTTCTACGCGTCAAATAGCTATACCCGCATGGCCTTGCTGGCGGCGTTTTGCATCCTAAGAATTGTCCGAAGCCCGCTCAGAGAGCAGATTGATTTGCGGGATGCTGAACAGTCAATATTCAAGGCCATATCCTTCGTCAAGAGGCGGTCCATACAGATCGGCGATCTTGATGAGAGATACGGGACGATACTGTCGCAGTTATGGTCAAATAGCAGCAACTCGTTGAACATGGCTGCTCATAATGATGGACTGGATCTCAAGATCCGTAGTCGATTAGTACGTGATAACCCCCATGGGCTACATCTAACTGACTGCCATAGTTTATGAGTGTGGTATTTGACTCTCTTTGGTGGTGGCGAGTTGAATACAACGGGCAAGGCAGTCCCTACGATATGGACAAAACTGCGCCAGACGCTGTGCAGGCTGACATGGAAGGTGGCAGTACGTATTGGAACTCTATGACTGCCCCTGTAAATGACAGCTTTGGGTCAATCAACTTTCCTGAATTTTATATGGATTGGAACTTTCCTATGAATATCGACTATATCGGGTAGACAAAATATGTATGTTCCTAGCTATAGACACGATATTCCATCCAGGCTTGAATACAGTGGTAGGCATCAGTCCACGCCACCTTGGAAATTGGAAGCTCCGGCCTCCTCATCGATCTTAAGCGATACGTCAAGCCCGCATACTCGGAACAGGGCCTGTGGCGTGAGCTCCGTGTTGGCAGAACCAGTTTCCTTCAGCTTTTGCAACCCAGTCTTGATTGACGTGTAAGCCGGAGCCAGCGTGGCCAGTGGCACAATCATGATACTGAACCCCAAATGTTTTGCTTCTTTAGCTGACAATGTAGGCGTGACGCTATTCTCAACCATGTTCAGAAGTACGGGCCACGGTGCAAGATCTGTGATGATCTGTCGCGCCTCGTCAACTGAGCGAAGACCTTCAGGAAAAGCGACATCAGCTCCAGCATCGCGCGCAGCACGGAGTCGTTTCAACGCTTCCTCATATCCATGCTTCTGGATAGCGTCTGTTCGAGCGATGATGACGATATCGCTTCCGATCCTTTTGCGTGCTTGCACGGCAGCTCGGATACGGGCTAGATACTCAGTCAAGTCCACTAGGCGCTTGCCAGCGAGGTGGCCACAACGTTTTGTCTGCACTTGATCCTCGATGTGTAGCGCGGCAACACCTGAGCGCGAGTATTGCTCAACCGTGCGTGCCACCATAATTGGTCCGCCGTAACCAGTGTCTGCGTCAGCAATGACGGGCGTGGATAGTGATAAGTTGGCAATCATTTCTGCGCTCCGCCGCATGTCGTTTAGTGTTGCGATGCCCAGGTCAGCGGATCCGTGAACGGATGCTGTTACTCCTGCTCCCGTCTACACAATGTCAGACGTAAACTCTGAGACAAATGAATACAGCAGACTTACCATGTACAGGACATTAAATCCAACCTCGAGGGCGATGCGCGCAGAGAAACCGTCGTACACACCGGGAGCAAGCATGAAATCCCTCTCTTTAATCCTCTGACGTAATAACCTCCCTGCGGTGATGGTGTGGCAGATATCATCCATTTCCGAGCACATAATTGAGTTGTATTAGGTGAGGTTTGAGTCTAATTGGAAAGGTTTATGCTGTACTTTAAGTTAGTCAATTTTGAAACAGTCAAGAATGGTCTACACGCGTAGTTCGGAGTTCCGAACGATAATAAAGTTATGTGATGTAATGGTGCTTACTCGGAATTCCGGATGAGATGGGAACCAGAACACCGACGAGACTGTAAGCCAACATCACCAAATCGATGATCTGGTCGGGTTTAACCCTGTATCTTGACGCCGGCTGCTGCTGCTGCATCGTTCCTTGTGTAATGTGCTATTGAGTCGTCCTCTGGTGGGAAGAAGTTATACTTACCTTCGTTACTACAAACGAACTAGCTGCAACACTTACTGCATTATAGACTGGCCTTTGCGCATACCATGGTTTAGGTGACGGAATTTGGAATGAGGTTCCGTTCTGCCTGTCAGGTAAACTTGCCATAAACTTGAATAATACTCCTTGTTACATATTTTGTGTTGACTTTGATGTGTCGGCTGGATATAACAGTTGCAAGTAGATAAGATCTATTGACGCTCTAGAAAACAATATGACAGATTTTTTTGTATGTGATCATGTTGCCCATATCACTATAGCCATTAGTGAGCATCTTGGATGGTTAACAAAATGACGCGGAGACCATTTTATCTCCTGGACAACTTCGCTCCTTGTTGAGACTAAGTACGCTACCTATCCATAAGCACAACGACTTCATGTATTTTCTAGACAAGCCACATAAGAATTACCCCGACGTTTACTACTTTGGAGAGTTTCTCTCCCAAGGAAAGATAAGCGTCAAGAAGCGTTCATTCACGGTGGCATGCAACACGTTTGTCGATATTGACTTGTTCGCTATGCTGTGTCAATTTACCAAGATTAATCCTTTATTCTTGGTCTTACTCGGCTATTTTCAAAGATCTCAGTAACAGTAATCTACAGAGTACTTGGGCACATAATTCCTTATTGCAATTAGCTGAAACAATTTCAGCAGAGTCCAGAACGTGCATAGACCAGGCTCGACAATAGACTATTGCCACTAGACTCGATAGTTCTTAATAGTCTATTCTACGCTCATTTAAAGATTAATTGACGGTATTGTACTTAAATATAATAAAAGTCTCTGCTACTTTGTCTGTAGGTTTTCAGTTTCTACTCACATTGACATTTGCCATTCATTTTCAAAATGGTCGCTTCGAAGCTGATCCTTGCGGCCATTGCATTTGGTCCAGTGGCTGCAGGACCATGTCGCCCATCGCCCACCAAAGTGCTGTCGTCCACTACCGACTTCTCTTCCTCGTCAATGATCTCCCTTTCTGACTCATCCCTTTCTTCCAGAACAACACATGATGCATCGACCAGCAAGGAATTGGGCCCCGAGACTACGACCAACATTGCGGCCGACACTTCGTTGATAAGCATCACCGTCACTTTTGAATCTACTACCACAATCCCGACAGATTCTCAGGGTACTGTGGCTGATGCAACCTCCGATATCAAGACGGAGACTACAGCTGAGGGAACAAGTACTATGGAAACGACTCCAACCAACGATATAGCGAGCACAACCCTCGAGAGCACGACTGAAGGAAGTGGAAGTGCCAGCACTGCAACTGTAACTACTGGCACCGCAACAACTGAACCAACCACCACCATTGCTGAAAGCACAGTCGAGTCAGAGAGCAGTTCTGTCCAAGCCACGTCTACAACGGAGGCTACTACCGGAACGACTGAAGCAATCACTACAACGACTGAGGTCACTACCACAACTGCTGAGACTACTATAACAGAAGCTATCACTACAACGACTGAGGTCACTACCACAACTGCTGAGACTACTACAACCGAAGCTACCACTACCACAACTTCTATAGAGCCAGTATCCACGACATTCAACCTTCTTGTTCAAGGAGGTGCCATGGCTAACGGAGTTGCCCTTTACTCCAATGGTCAAGATGCCCTGGTCTTAAATTCACAAGCTGCTGCTGCATGGTTTACCTCATACTCGACGGCCCCTCTGAGCTATGACCCCATTACACGACACCTCCTTCTCGGAGACAAGCGTCTATGTCTCATGTACGACAGTATTACCATTGCTTCTTTCGCGATCTGCCAGGGTCCGCCAGTAGGCCAAAAATTTGAACTCACCTGCGACGATCCATCTGATGGTAGCTTGAGATGCAATATTCCTGCCAAGCAATACATTAGCAAAGACAACATCTTTGTTGATACTGGCGATACTTGGAGTCATTTTTACTTGCTTGAGGTAAACCGTCAATTTAGTCCTGGGGTTTTCCGTATCATCATTGCCAAGGATAACCTATCGAATAATGATATCAAATACGCAGCCTTTGAGCGTATTACTGTGGGTACAATGAAAGTATAAATACGGCGTACTATCGCAAACAAGTTTTTTTCTTCTCTATGTATATATTGTATCATTAGATCAAGATCGTCACAAGGTCACTCAGTTTGATAATGAAATCTGTTTCAAGCTACGGGAAGCGATGTAGTTACCGCCACGAGTCATATTTCTTGTAAATGACACTATGCGTACGGCTTTGGTGAATCTTTACATCTCATCACATGCAAGTAGAATAAAATGAGGTTCAGAGTCAACGAATTTCAATTCTAACTATATTGGTCCAGTATCCTCCTAATACTGATCTGAAGAGTTCTAAACTCAACATTTGCTGTGTGAAGTTGAAGAAAGTCTTGATAATCAGAGGTCATCGTCGCCGGTCTTCTTGCAGCAAGTCCAGCAAGGGTAGTCGCCATCATCCTGTGAATTTATCAGTAAGGTTTTACCTGTTTGTTCAGCGTGCCAACATACGAATTTCTTAGCGTTCTGAAGTACAAGTTAGCAACGGATATAAAATGAGGCGTTATGATGTCACTCACCCATCCCTCGGGGCACTTTGGCTCCTCAGGCCAACAGACTTTTAGGCAAACCTCATAGTTCTCAATGTTGATGGTTCCCTTGGGCTTGGGGTTGACAATGGAAGATGATCCATCAGAGATCTGAATGCGAAGACTAGACATGAAATGTGTTAGTGGTGGAATGGATAGTGTTGGGTAGCTTACGTGATCTCCTCGCCGTTGGATTGCTTCGAGGTCCAAGGCATGGCGACGATGCCCTGAGCAAGGATAATGGTGGAGAGAATGGAGAGCTGCATCTTGGATAGTTGGGTGGTAGTTTGTTGTTGTGTAAAAGTGATAGTGATGAGAGTGATGGGATGTGATAGATTGTGGAAAGATTCCCAGGTTTTATAGATTTCTTTCACATATTATACTTTGAACTACCGTTCATTGGTGGGCTACACCACAGAGTACTATCCATTACACAAGGTCTCAAGTCTTCGAGTTACATGACGCCGTTGTACTTGTCATTGGCCTAGCAGATGGAATGTCCCTCCCTTCCTTTGACGATCAATCATGCAAGGTAGATCTACACGCTAAGCTAGTGAGGACGGCACGGCCGGGAAGCGGCTCGTCGGGCACGATACCAACCTCCTTGGCTGTGAGAGCGCCACACAAAGGTATCACAGCCAAGGAGAGAGTGAGACACGTATATCAGCGATTGTCCACTGAAACTTTGAGCATCCTATTAGAAGCGTCATCAGTGGCACGTTGATTGCATCACCATCGATATCGAAGGGATGGCTAGGAGTAGATCTGTGTCAGACATAGCTCAGCTATTAGCCACTTCGGAAGTTTAGTTCTCAGGCGGATGCCGATCTGAGACACGGGCTGAAGTTGTGTCCAACACAGCTTTCCCAGCCTTGAAAAGCCATTGGGCCAGCAAATCACGGCAATCGCCAATTGATACCACCGCGTCATACATAGTTTGTGTGTGACTTTTCCTTGCATAGGTGTTCATGTTCAAAGACAAAAAAGGCCAATGAGGCCGGCCGATATCGATTTGAGGCCCTCACATACTACAGTATAAGACATCATTTGTTGTAACTGGATCCCAAGGGTCTGACAAGCGAACCGAAATCTTTGTAAATGTGTAGCACCTCGGCTTGATATTCTCTGTACTACGGTCTTTGTCATAGATACAGATTCACTTGGGGTATTATGCTGGGAGATGCAATACCAAGGCGGTTGCCAAGTTCAATCCAAAGGATAATAAGATTCAAGGCGCCATCTGCACTAACGGCCAGCCTTCTACAAATCCGATCAAGCATGCCTCTGGCTGTAGCTTACTCAGTCGGAAGGGCACATTCCTGATCGACAGTACAACTGTGCGTGGAAAGGGTCTTTGAGGAATCATCAACTTGACGAAGCGGTTTCTGCCTCTTAAGAGAGTGAAAGTCTGGCGATGAGAATCTTTGGTTGATTTAGCCTCCTTTTTTGTTTCTATTCAAAAGTGGCACATATCTCTTTGATTGGAACAGAAGAATGAAGTGTGCTCCCTGTAGCGTGGTCTGGGAGACTTAGCCACATGATTGCTACTCTGCCGCAACAATTAGGGTACTGTTAACAAATTATCGTGACGGATATCTTAACTAAAGACGCGGAATGAACTATTACCTGAAAAAAGATATTATGCAACTCACAGTTTGCAAGGAAACTGGGTGCCATGATACTAACGGGACTGCTGAACTTTCCTTATGGCTTCTCCTATCTATTGATGATTTTTTAAACTTCAGATCTGGCAATAACTGTTATTCAGAAGCCTATCCTTCTATGAATAAAGGTTTAGCTGCCACTTACCCTGCAGGTAAATTATCTCCTTGTAGATAGTACTATGAAATTAACTGTTCTCTTTAGGCTTAGCCAATTTCAATCCGCAAACAAGGGTTTAGTAATAATACAAAATGTTTTCTTATGCATTGTAATAGCTCGGACGTATTAATAATGCAGAATATTTGCAAGCTATTGCTACTAGTGTGCCTTGAACTAATAGAGTCTCCATTATGCTTAACTATTGAGGCCTGGACCCTGAATAGATTCACAGCTGAAGATAAAATCGTACGAAATAATGTGATCTGATTTGCCCACAATCGTCGACCCCTGACTTAGTGTTCCTCTAACTTTCCTACAGTTGTCACTGTGGAAATTTGCTTCGCATTCGCTCCAGAGAATGCTCTCAAGGAGGACGAGAGTATATAAACATAACGATGTATGTTGTCATGCTCCTTTCATTTTCCCAGTCACACTACATTACTAGCTCTTTTACGAGCGTTGCACTCTTTTAGAATGATGGCCCAAAACGTTCTTATTGCACTCATTGGCCTTGTCGCTGGTGTCCAGGCCAGCCCATGCAAGCCTTCTTCAGTGACAACAATAACCGATACTGCTTCGACAGACACTTCCTTGGCTACTATTTCAACCGATATCCCTTCCACCGCTGGTACTGTCACTTCTGGAGAGCTAACCACCACCACCACTGAGGCCCCTCTCGCAACAACTACTACTACCGGTCCCAAACTCACCTACAACTGCCCCGGCGGTTTCCCATCTCATTCCTCATGTGGTATCCGTTACAACCATGATCGATCCAATGGTTATGTGGTCGGAACCGGTGGTGCAGGGTCCATGGCCGCCAACTCACTCGATATATGCATGCAAGCTTGCGCTGAGCATGCCAATTGTGATTTCTTCGCCTTTTGGCCCGGTCAACTTTGTGAGCTTTGGTCCGGACACTATGAGTACGACAGCAGTGGTAATATGGGGGCGTCGAGCTGGTACGAGTTAAGCTGTTTCTGCGTTCCAGGGAGGGAGACGCCGCCGACTGTGGCTACAACTACTGAGGCCACAACCACCGAGGCCACGACTGCTGCTGCTGCTGCTGCAACCTACGCCTGCGTCAATACCGAAAAGAGTCCATTCCCGGCCAATTTGGTCTGCAATAGCCATGGAGTCTATGACGGTACCAGCATGGATTTCCTGGATGCTCCGGCCAATACCAAAACGATGGAGTCCTGCCGCAAAGCTTGTCATGATGATAATCGCTGTACTTTCTTCGCCTTTACTCCGGGTCAGTCATGCTGGACATATAGCGGTACCATTGAAAGAGTCAACGATCGTCAGACGGATTACATCTGGTATGATATGGACTGTTTCTGCGATATAGATGAACAACCCACCTCGACAGTTATTGAGGCTACCACCACTGGCACATCCGCGGATACTACCACCTTGACAGAGCCGGTGCCTACGGATTAGGCAAAAACAGTCATCATTGGCGATAAGACAAACACTCAACGATCTGCAATGGAGAAGAATTGCTTTTACTTCAGGATATTGAGACCCATAAAAGATTCAATAGTCTGTATCAAGGTCAAAACAATTGGACGCTAAGACTAAGCGTCAGGGGTAAACAATTAGACTAGAACCACAGGCCAAGCACGCTAATATCCAAAAGCACTTACTTCTGATCCGCTTTACCCACGTGCTAGACCAATCTCAGGTTCAAAAACATCCTAAACGGTGTTGGCCGAAGTAGACATTCGTAAAATACAGAACTATCGAATAGCTAGTATGAATCTATTGATCCTTCAGAAGCAACTACATACATCTCAGCTGCCAAGCAGTCGCAAATCTAACACCAACTTAGACTCGTGTTTACAGATTGGGTTCAAGTCTTGCATGTGTCTAAATGGTACGATTTGATGTGATTTCCCCCTGAAATTCCTTCTCGACACTTAATCCCATGGGATTCCCCCCACGAAGTCCTCTCAAATCCCATCCTTCAGTTCACCAATCTGTGAATTAGTCACTCGTTTAAAATGGTGTCGCTCAAAGCAATTGTTGTCGCTTATGCGGCGACGAACCTTTTGGGTGTTGACGCTGGTCTATGTCGTCCATCAACCAAGACTTCTCTAACCTCTTCTGGCGCTGAGACTCAGACATCGTCCCCGCTAGTTCCGACTTCTACCTCGGACAATAGCAATATCCCAACTGATACAACATCAAAGGATCCCATCTTGTCGACAGACGGAACAACTGTCACCGATCCTATGGCATCCGAAAGCGCAACTTTGTCCGCTAGTGAAACTCCCAGTTATGCGTCTTCGGACACTCTGACAACATCGGAAAGTATAATCCCAACATTATCGACTATTGTAACCTCAAACACCCAAGTATCCGAGGATTCCACGACTTCGGGTAGTCCTAGTACGTCAAACGATGTCACGACCTCTGGTGACTCTGGTTCTTCCACCGAGTCTGTTGACCCCACCGCGTCGGGCAACCCTACGACAACTACTGGTACTACAACATCTGCTGAAACTACGACAACCATTGCGTCCACCACAACCGCTGATACTACAGCAACTGTTGATACTACTACCACCGGTGTCGACACCAGTACAGCCGCTGGTACTACCACAACTGTCGATACTACCACTACTTCTGAGGAACCTACAACTACAACTTCAGTCTGTGTTGAGCCCACCGAAATGCTCAGACAGCCCGGCTTTGAGCCCTCAGATGATGGAAACGTCTGGGGATTCTACTGGAATGGCGGCTACATTACCACTGACGCCGATGAGGCTCGAACAGGTGATGGGCTAGCGTATGTCAAGTATCCCTCTCCTAATGACTCGAGCTAACTGAGACCAGAATTTTACCTGTTCCTGACGCACAAGAACGGCGCATGGAGCAACGCGTACATATCGTGCCCGACACAGAGTATACAGTCAGCTTCTACTACGCTGTCGCAAATCCACCATCGTTCCAAACTCAATGCTTCCTGTTTGCTACTTTCGATTACTATACGACATTATCCCAAGTGCCTCTACCTTCCGATACAAACTACCACCTGTACTCGGCGAGCTTTATTTCGGCAGACAACCTGGATCCGGCTATCGAAATAGGCGTCTCTTGTCCTCAGGCAAACAACGGCTATACTGCTACAGTCTACATCGATGATGCCTCGGTAATGAATGCCAAGACCTGCGATACCACTCCTGTTGACCCCAACAATCCTCCGAAGTCCACCGTTCTTGTCCCTGAACAGCCAGAGGAACCTCGCTGCCCTGTAAATGTCGCTCAAGTTCCTGGTTTCGAGCCTGAGGACGGTAAGCAGGCATGGGCGTTCTACAACGACGCGGGAGAGTTTACGCAAGACACATCTAATGCTCGAACCGGCGAATGGGAGGCGTAAGTCTATACACACATTGTGAAAGTAAACAACTAACCATCATCAGGCTCACCAGTGAAGCTCAGCAGTACTACATCTACCTTGAACAACAGTTTAATGCACATGATCTTGAAGCCGGCGAGACATACGATTACCATTTCTTCTGGAAACCGAAAACGCTGCCTGACAATGGGCAATGCTACATCTACGGTGGTTACAATGATGCTATTGCATTTCCTCATACCGAAGTTGAATTTGGAGCAACTTCGTCAACTGGGTACACCATCTACTCAGCTCGCTTCCCCATGCCAGCCGATGACCTGCTTCTCCAAATCGTCTTCTACTGCAATTACAACAGCGGCAATCAGCAATTGGGATCTGTCTATATAGACGACACTGCACTGATTAAAGTTGGTGGCTGCGAAGCATATCCTGTGACAGGGGCACTCATTGAAAACCCCAGTTTCGAGATCCGAGCGACTGGGGATAGTTCCTATGCTTGGTTCGGCACCAATGGCATGACTATCAAGGCTGGAAGCACATCCAACGGCTTTTCACCTAACAGCGGTAACAACTACCTGTAAGTACTTCCCACTCATATTCGTTGACACAGTATTCTAACTTAGCCTAGATACGTTCAACTTGAGTCCATAGGGGAACCGGCCACACTGACCAAACCGCTGGCAAAGTCGTTGAATGCAGGTCAATCATACACTCTTCAGTTTAACTGGGCGGCTGGGTCATCGTATACACCCGGTGATTGCTCCTTCACAATCGCCTTTGGTTCGGCCACTGAAGTCCTCAGACTAGACGACCCGGTCATTGCGTATCAGTATCAACGTATCGAGTCCAGTTTCACGGCGGCTGAACAGGTCAAGTCGATGTCTCTCACTGTCTCCTGCTCAGCCTATGTCGTGGGCTTTGCCCTTGATGACTTTCTCCTACAGTAAATGAGGTGGATTAGGACTATCATTGTGCCGCCCTTCTTTTCTTAATACATTATCCATTTTATATATATATTAGATACTGCTTTTCAGTATCTTAGTCTTCTATTCTTATATTTATTTACGTCAACCAAGCCTGGAAATAACTACCATTCAAGTATTGTTCATTGTATTGTGTGCTTTTATGTGCAGGCAGAGGGGAAAGACGCTGCCACCACTCCAGTTCCACACGTCATCATGCATTTTAGGACTGTAACACAAAGCACTGAATTGGTGTTGACTACCCTCATTGGATAACGCGCTTGACTTAGGACAACGCAAAATTATAAATCAGATAGGTCTAATAAGTTGTCAGATTGTGGTCAGTTCTGCTTACAAATATCAGACAGGGAAATCTTCTAGAACTACATGATAGTCATATAAAATGAGGTCATATATCACCCGGACCAGTGTCAAGTACGTACGATTTAGCCACTCGATAGAATTGGAGTATAAATACATAGCATCGAGCTCCTAATTCCCCAATATTTCCTTCTTCCTCAATTACACAACTTCTATTTTCACACTGTTGGCACTTGGAAAAAGATGTCTTCACCTGAAGCCAAAACTAACGGTTGGACTGCTGTCCCCCTCAACGCTAAGAATATTCTCGACACTGTAGGAAAGCTCGCAGAAGTTCCCACCTACAAGGCAGAGGATATTCAATTTCCATCAGACGACAAGCTAGTCGCCGAAGCCCAAGCCTTTGCCAAGGCACGACTAAGCCCTGAAGCCTATAATCACTCCATGCGAGTATTTTACTGGGGTACGCTATGGGCTTCTAAAGTACACAATTATGGCTAATATGTTAATAAGGAAACATTCTTGCAAAGCGTTTGCTGCCAGAGCATTTTGGAGCTTTGTCCACGTCTACCTGGGCACTCACCTGTCTCTTACACGACATAGGAACGGCCGATGTCTTCTTCACATCCACACACATGTCGTTCGATCTCTATGGCGGCATAAAGGCTATGGAAGTGCTCAAGGTGCTCGGTGGTACCACCGACCAAGCTGAAGCTGTCGCCGAGGCCATCATACGTCATCAGGATGTGGGCGTGGACGGCACCATCACTTTTCTTGGGCAGCTGATTCAACTTGCCACACTTTATGATAACGTCGGCGTTTATGAGGGCATTCAAGACTATGGCAGTTGGGTTGATGAGGCCACTCGCGATAATATCAATAGGGCATTTCCTCGACACAAGTGGACGTCTTGCTTTGCTTCCGTCATTCGTCAGGAGGAGTCCAACAAACCCTGGTGCCATTCTACACATATTGTGGACTTTCCTGAAAAGCTTGAGGCCAACACTCTTATGAAGCCTTGGGAGGAGTAGAAGAAGCCAATGAGTCTGAGTTGTAAATTGACTTTATTAATTTGCGCCATTTAAAATAGCCAAAGTAGGGGAAAATCGTCATGCGAATCAAAAACCCTCCATATTTACAGCCTCTTAACCCCATTCCCAAATGTTGCAACCAGCCTAAGCGCCACCATGGACACCAGCACCCATGTCCTCCCAGTGCAGCCATCCGTCGCTAAGACAGTTGTTTGTCCCCGTCGCGCAGTAGTGCGTGCTATGTCTCTGCTGATCCTTCAGGGGTGCCCGGATATTGTACCTCTCATCAGTGAGTGTCCTACCGCATAGAACCGCCTTTCTGCGAACATCGTACTGTTGATATCGTGACCAATGTTTGACGCAGACTCTCTGGTTGCGATTGGCCGTGCAGCTGAGGGAGAAACCTGACGTCTGACTGATGCCCACGCTGTAACCAGCGCTGATGAACTTGGCGGCTCCGACTGAGGCGCTGTGGGTGATAGTCCTGCTGCTTATAACGCTGGTTGTGCATGTTGCTGCACTCATGCAGTCCAGAGACGGCTACATGGGTTAACAATGTCAACAGAAGATGAAGAAGGAGTGCTTACAGTCAGCTGCTGGTGTCTCCGCCATTTACGGGGGTTACGCGCCACTCCAGGCCACTGAATCTGAGCGATGCCAGTTTGACAGCCCTGACGGCGCCCAAGGTGTCTTCGTTGGCCCATAGTGTCATTTTCATCTCCGTTGTCGCCATTCATAGGCTCATGGCTATCGACGTCAATAGGCTGCCATCGAAATCTGTCAGGGTCTTTCGAGTCGGCAAAACACTCAAGAACACTATCTGGAGCGATGGTACTGAGCTCTTCGATAAGAGGTACCGATAGAATGCACTCGGCACGCGCATGCTCGTTGTTACTATTTATACATATGTGAGCGACAATGTTTGATAGCTAGATCCCGCGTGTGAAAAGACTTACTACATGCGGGAGCACAAGACGCCGGTACTATCATCTTCTTCAATAGGGAACGTGTCATCCCCAATGGTGAAATATCCGGACGCGTCCTTCTTTGCGTGGAAGGTAACTGTCTGATTACCAAGCTGCACAGTGTCGGAGCATGATAGTGCGATGATTCGACTGCCAGAGTCATCCCAGGCAGTAGTAGCAACTCTGCCAGTCTCAAGGTCTTGCTCAAAGACAAGTTCAATCGACTTACTTTCAGCCAGCCGAATCGAGGCAGCCATGGCAATACCATGGAGAAGCGGTGCAGGTCTCATGATTGTTGGAGGTTGGGGATAGCTGATGATTCAAAGAGAGGCTGAGGAAGAGGTGCTTGTAGCTGGGCAGGAACTATAAGGATGGATAGAAAAAAAAGGCAATCGCACTGAGGGGGACAGTAGACGGTTTTATACAAGAGATAGTAGGCTCTTCTGAACATAGTGTCTTAATCTTACTCTAGGTTATACAGATCCTAACATGGACTATTCCCGTCAGCCTAGTCAGACTTGTTGAAGGACTATTGCTATTGCTATTGGTTGCTGAACTACAGCACTTGAGTTCCGCACATTTGCCAAGCCTATCCATCAGACACTCTGGATCAATTAAAACTCCTTTTTGCTATACTTTTATGACTCAATAAGCTGGGCCAAGACTACAGGTGCAGGTTAGAACTTCTAGACCGCTTACAGCTCCGTCTAGTGCCTTGGTTTCTTATCCTGTCAGCTATGCCAAGGCGATAGATACAAGTCAGGGTTACTGGACCACTAATAGCTCTTGCTTTGCGAGCTATTATCTCATATGCCAATCTTTGTGAGTTTCTCCATAAGGAAGTCGAAAATCTCTTTGGCTGCAGGAGACAGATCATTAATGGAAGTTGCACGTTGGCCTAGGCCCTTTGTAGTAGTTGATGTGGTTGATGTAGGCATGGCAGTGGCAGATACAGTAAGAGTCCAGCTTACAGTAGATGTCGTTTCTGACAACAAAAGGGTCAAAGTGGTTACTTCACGAGTGTCATCAGGAGTAGTCAACTCTATCGTAGAAGAAATAGACTCTAGCGCTGTAGACGTGGTTGTTTCAGATGAAGTTGCCTCCGGATCTTTGAAGAAGTCGACTCTGATGCTTCATATGTGTACGACTCCAGAGCTGCACACAATAGAAAAGCTAACCTCCAAGTCTTCGTTCACAGAATAACAACGACCTTCGTTTGTCGGTACCTAGTCTATCACGATGCTTCAATGTGTACTGGTGAAAAGTTATCAACGTAAAATATTAATAAACAATATATCTAATCATAACAAGTTCGTAAAAAATCACTCCTGGTGATCAGAGCTCAAACCGCCAGCGCCTGCTATTCTCCTTGACAAACCATCTCGTAACAAAAGCACCCTCCTCGGCCCACTCAGCCATTTCTCGTCCGTATTTTTCATCAACGCCGTGTATAAAAGCAGTAAAGTCCAAACTCTGCACCGAATCGTGCTCGAGATGATCTTTTGACAAATCTGTTAATCTCCAGTCCACGTTCTCGATAACCGGCACCACGAGGTGGCGATCGGGAAACCGCGCGTCTCGGACCGTGAGCATGGCTCGTCCTGGGTTCGTCACGGTGAATTGCCACTGGCCTTGGCCTGTGGAATTGTTCTTGGTGTTGAGGGGTCGAAGGAGTGATTGGCCTTCGTAGTTGCTGATCAAGTCTGTCGCGGCCTTGCGGCTTGTTTCGCTGAGAGAGCCACTTTCGAGGAGCATGTCGAGAATGGTGGGGAGGATTTGCGTTGAGTGGACGGCTTCGTCGACGTTGAAGGGAGGTAATTGCGGGTGTGAGAGGATCATGGGGACGTGGTCGACGCCGATGTTGGGATTGTAGTATGGTGATGCGTAATCGTTCTCTGGTAGTGATGTGCCGTGGTCGCCCTGGAAAATAACCAACGTCTCGTTGGCGATTCCCTGTTTTTCCAAGACGTTGAGGACCTTTCGGATCCATTTGTCGTCATATCCGATTGTGTTGACATAGCGGGACATCATATCGAGACCCTTGGCCAAAGGCGTATATGGCTCGGTCTTGGGCATATGAAATCGGTGGTGGCTGGTACTCGTAAGATGAGTGAGGAACACGCGGCTGTTGTCCTTGACCGCGTCCTCGAAAATATCGGTAATATAGTCCTCCAACGGATCCTCCTCAAAAGCAAACTCGTTGATGTTGGGCAACGTGACAGGGCCATGCTTCGCAAGATCGCTGCGAAGATATTCTCGTCCAATGGTGTGGTTTGCAGGGAAGCCCATCGCTGCCATCAAGTTCATCTGATTATCATAGTCAAGAGTCGCAGCCTGGAAGAAATACGAGTTCCACTTGTCCTCCTTCGTCTTCTCGGCATCCTTGGTCTCGGCGATATTCATGGCGTTGAAGATTTGCGGTAAGCAAGGCTGATATAAGTGATGGCTGTGTTCGAGGTTAAAATCTGCAACAAGAGGAGAAATACCACAGATGGAAGCGGTTATGCTCTTGAGAGTATAGGTTCCGGCTGTGTGTGCGTTGGTAAAGTGAATTCCTCCTCGCTTGGGCTTATCGGCATGTTCGAATCCATCCTCGTAGTCACCTGTGAGAAAGTTCGCTGTTGGTGTCAAACTGGCCAATTTATCTTGAACCTCCTTCGGTAGCTTCTTATCGGGAAATGTGTCGGCGAATCGATTCCAGATTAGGCCGTCCCTCTTGATAGGGAAAACATCGTTTCTGGTGCTTTCCAAGAAAAACATGACAACGTGTCGAACATTGATATCCTGCAGCTTTCCCCGCAGAGACTCTCGTAGAGGGTCCTCCAAGTTCGAGATTTTCAATGGGTCGTTTTTGGCGTTATATCGGGGCTGGTTGCTATACCAATCTCCGAAGCCAGAAGGTGCATCAGCCGGGGCAATAGGTGTGCCTTTGGGAAGCCAGTCCAGCGGAGCGGGGTTAGTTAAAGCAGTAAGGTCGTCCCAGCTATGTTGCACTCCCTTGCCAAAGACTGAGGGGAGATCGTCGAGGAATGATGATGTTGAGGAAAAGTCGATGAAAGGCAAAAGTCCAGTGGTCCAGGAGAGGAAGATGAGAGAAGGATCCTTGGGTCGTAGAAGCGTAAGGGTGAAAAGAGCCGTCAAAAGAATGGTGACGATGGGATACGGCAGAAAGCGAAGGAAGCGCATGAATTTTGAGCGTTTAGATGAAGTGCCTCCGGTAGGAAAGCTTGACGAGCGTCGTGGTGATGTTGGCGACCTAGTTTTTCCCTTGTACTCATCCTCGGAATCATCATGAACCGATCCACTATCACTACCATCATTCCACTGTGGTAAAGAATCTCGTTGAGGAAGCTGATCGTAGCTCTTTCTACCGCTTGCGAAAAACCCAAGCTTACGCCAGATAAAAGTAAAGGGAAAGTTGACGATATCACCGCCCCAACCAAACAATCCATAGCACGCGCTCTGAAGAACACCGCTCAGGCAAAGACACAGCGCCAAAACACCCAAGAAGGCTGTGAGACCTGACATCATAATCGCTCTGGCTGAAGGGTCGGCGATGAACCCAATGTTGCGCCATCGAATCTCGGAACCAGCGACCAGGTAAAACGATACAGAGACAAGGCCGAGCGCGGCATTGTAGGCTATCAAAAAGCTCGCAAGCGCTGTGATGCAGAATCGTAGCTTGCCGGGAAAGCTGGGCGTCCAGTGGCTGAGGAGGAGTCGAATGAAGAGAAGTAGAAGGACGTCCTGGGTGAAGAATGAAAAGAAAAAGAGAATCATGCGCTTGGGCGCTACAGATGATCTATGGTTGTGAAGATGAACACCTTTGGCGGCGCATACAGCCAATGTGACGAGAGCAAAGGCGAAGCGGCGGTTGGCGAGTCGCGATGTGAGCACCGAGCTCATCTTTTTGAAGGAAACCATATTGAATAAGACTCGAAAAGGGAAAAGATGTTCGAGGTTGGAAGAGAAGAATCGAAGGATGGAAGGATTCCCTGGAAGGAAGGAGGGTGGTAGTGCCAGCAGGCAAGGCAAGCGGGCTGTTGCTCGGCCCTATGGATTCAGCAATGTCCCTGTCCTGTTACACTGTAGTCTAATCACGATAGGTACATGATTATCGGGGACATGTAACTACAACCAGGGCACTGTTGTATAGTCTAGTCAGGCCGGACACAGCAGAAAAAGAGAAAGGAAACAAGAGGAAAAGACCCAGGCGCACGTAGGGACCTGTCATAAATATCGCTCATGGGTTATTTAGTTCATGGCTTGTGCAGCACCCAACGCCTCCCAGTCCAAGGGTCCAGCTCCTGTCGGTTGACTAACGGCTAACGGACATTATTCTCGACGATCTAGAACCTGGACAAGGGGAGTGGACCCTCTATCCGTTTTCTCGCAGTTGAGCCTATCGTGGTCCAGCCCTGAGCATGTTTCGAGAGCACGCCGCCACATTTTTGGATGAGGATTAGCGGTTTTGAGTAAACTGCGCCTTATTTTGAGTTTGTGAATATTCGACATCGACCAGAAACGAACTATTAGATGCATAAAACCAAAGCTGGACTGTCAAAATGTCACTCACTGGACTGCGCCTCTCTTGTTGGTTGTTGGTGCTCAGTACAAAAGATCCATTTTCGTTTACCGTACATCGTTTGACAAGGTTTCCTTGTTGGTGGAGCAGTGTAATCTCGAAACTGGATGCCTCATTACGGCTCAACCAACCATATCCCTAGGTCCAGAGGATAGGCCTAGCCTCAAGAAGCTTAACCTGACTCTCCTGACAAGGTTGCGCAACTTTCAGGTTCTGGGCTTTTTCCGCCTCTGAGAAAAAAGCTGGGGACTTTCCCCTGAGAGGGTGGAATATCCAGGGTTCATCAACGCCTCTAGACCGGGGCTGTTAACCGGCTTGGGCTTAGTTGTTGGGGTTTGAGGGAGTGACAAGTCCCCTGAGAGTGAGTTTGAAGAGTCCCGCTCGATTGTCAGAAAGCTTGTTCTCTCTGGAATGAATGATCTGACTGTTTACGCTGGCGCCTATAAGAAGGATGTTGCAGCTGCAGGGACAAGTCTAGACAAAGAGTTTTGTTTCCCTGTCGTGATTGTTTACGAGATAGGCGCCCGCTTTTCTCGGCATTTCGGATTGACGAGGCAGTGTCTCGAGGTTCCATTGTGCGTATAACCGGCAAAGTGCTTCCGTGAGTTGGAGCACTGTATGTGGTGACTGTGCATGTGTACCACCTATGTGACCATGCAACTGTGATGAATTATGGAACGCCATTTTGTTCAGCTCTTGGTTACCCAACAGATAACAGCTGATCACAATGCAACCAGCTATCTAGATAAAATTGTGTCGGTCTCCTTTCTTGGATGATGCAAGACAATGGGGTAATTTAACCGCTTGGATCCCCACTGCATGTCACCGGCTACAGCCTCTTTTCAGTTATCGCCGATGACCCTGGTCAATTTCGCATTCTGTCGCGTAATTTGGCTGACAGGTCCTTTACCTACCCTGTGGCTTGCATGATTATTTGAGGGCTGAGCATCAAGCGGCAATATATCCGTAGCAACAAGATAGTTCTCGTTGCAGACATATTACCTCCAGTTGACTCTGATGATCGCGTGATTTTTGCAGAAAGCCACGAAATAAGGATACTCCATTCTTGACTGACTCGCAACGATGCCGGCCGGATCAACGAGCTAATTGTACTAGACTCGTTTTAGTCTTGGTGATCCACGTTGGTAAGGCTGACCTTTCCATGCAACATGACTCTTGCTATCGTTCTTTCTGATCAACATGCCGTAAGAAGCATAAAGCCTGGTTTGACAATGATTGTTTGGCTGCTACAAGCTTTTATCGATCGAATGTCATCACAAGTCTCGTGGTCTCATCCCATGCCAAAGTGCAAAGAGACAATTAGTAGGTCAGTTTATGCCAGTGAGACCAGACTTCTTGGGCTGTTTACTTCCGTACCCTACAACTTGGGAAGCCAACCTTTCTATTGCTACTAAATACAGAAATCTAAGTGACACATCCTGCAAAAGTCTCGACAACAAACCATACTATTCTTGCACAAAGAGGAATGCTGACATCAGATTTTACGAGCAAGATCTGACGAATCAATAATTATTCCCATATCTGGATAGTATCCGCACTACGATTGCCATTGCTGTGAAGGACCGCCTAGCCGAGCACCTAGAAACAAACACCCCATTCAGTCGATTAGAGTACATGTCGGCTTCTTCATAGCTGTACCACCAACATCCGCGCTTAAGCGGTATGTCATGAGCATGAGGATCAAATTTAGTCCAACATCTCATAAACAGCCTTGACCTCTGGGACCTTGGCCTCAAACTCTTCCCGCGTCTCCTCCCAAACACGCTTCTGGGCCGCAAAACCACTCTTTCGCTCCATAAAAGGAGGATACCTATCTTTCAGTCAGTACGGCCTTTATCTCTAATGTCACAAAACTTACGAAGTGGTGTCAAAATCCTGCATAATCTTTCCATGCGCATCCTCAGATGCCGAAACACCATTAACAAGAGCAGCAGCACAAATCTCTGGTGCTCTCGATCCAAAGTTCTGAATCAATCTTGGGATGAGCTGATCCTGGTTCGGTGCGGTAAGAGGCGTCCATGCAGATCCAGGGTCGGCGCTGTTGATGGTCACCTTGTGAGGAAGCTTCGAGGCGCGCTCTGCGAGTTCGCGGGTGAAGTATAGAAGAAGAGCCTTGGAGCGGCCGTATTGGTGAGCTTGCTGCATGCCGTCCTTGTTGTTGCTGAGCATCTTGAGGTAAGAACCATTCTTGGGCATGCCCATTGTGAATGAGGATGGGTAGATGCCGAAGGATGTTACAAAGGTCATGACGGGGGGGTTGGGGTTGGAAGAGCAAGGCTTGAGAAGGGGCAGGAGGAGAAGCCCGAGGAGAGCACCAGAGAGGTAGTTGACCTGAATGGCTTTCGTATGTTAATAACGTCTCAATCATGTGTAAGATATGTACTCACAGGTTTCCCAGCCTTCGGGTGACACGCGACGGTTAAAAGACAAGATCCCCATCGTCATCAAGACATGGTCAAGCGTCTTGAGATCCTTTGCCTTTCTAGCAATCTCTTGACATCCCGAAAAGTTCATCAGATCAGCCTGCCAGACCAAAATGGTAGGTTTTGCTTTGCCCGCTGCACTCAATTCCTTTTCAATCTCCTGCTTTAGCTCTCCACAGTCCCTGACGTCAACAAGAACAAGCGTGTCAACATCGCGGTGGGCAAAGAGCTTGGCAGCCCTCGATCCAAAAGCACCGTTGGCTCCAGTGATGAGCACAGTTCGTCCCTCATACGATTTTGTCGTGACTGTAGGTTTTCCGTGACGTTGTTTATACAAGCTCTGCCAGGGAAAGTATTCGTTGAGGAACAATGGGATGCCGTAGGTCAAGAGCAGGGCGACGAGTGTCGTTACACCTGCATAAACACCCAGATTGGCCATTTTGGAGAAGAAGAGAGAGATGTAGTCACGATGTTGAAAGTGAAGGAAGGGGCTGTTAATAAGTGGTCTCTTCTTCCTGATCGTACGTTTGCGGGGCAAGCGGCGTGAACAAGACACGGAGCGGAGAATCGTTTTGCCCCTGTACACCGACTTTATTCAACTGCAGAGGGCTGAGACATGTTGATTGTGAGAGGTATATAATAGGATGAAGAAGAAACAGCTGATTTGTAGCGAGATTGATAAGATCATGTTTGGATCGTCAAGAGTGGTCCTATTTTTCAGCTCGGTTGATGGAGTATTCGTATTCGCTTCGGAAACCACCGGGTCTAACGAGAATCCATCCATGTATATAGACATCAACGCCATGAGCGACCAAATACTGACATAATGAGTGATATTATGTTGTAAATGTCAGAGTATACTGGTTATCTATCGCAGCATATTCTAGCTACGGTCAGTGAACGTGAACAGTCTTATTATGGAAAGTACAATATGAAAGAATAGTCTGCCACTCGACAAGCGATTCACTTAAATACATGACAAACTCTTTTACAGCTCGTGAGAAGTAGCACGACTGTTCTGACAATGTCCAAGCCACACGCGACAGTTCAGCACAAAGACAACCATAGCCGAGTTCGGGCCGACATCGGACCTAACGATGATTTCAACATGAAAATTTGAGAGACAAAGGCTATGCATCTATAAACCCGGGAGGGCAAGAAATCTGTAGTCTAAACATGGTTATAAAATACACCCTAGTGTCCGTTGACACCGTTTGTTCCATTTGTTCCGTTGGTGCCATTGAGCTCATGGCCATTTACTCGGACATCGTGGATGGCCTTGGCAACGTAGTTGACATTTCTCTTGTTCACTGCACATTTGTTAGCTCTGTTGTATAATTATGGTATCAAATCAGTTGAAACTTACAGCCAGAAATGGAAATACGTCCCGACTTGAGCAGGTAGATGTGGAAGCGCTCCCGAAGGACCTTTACCTCAAAGGGGGTCAAGCCAGTGTATGAGAACATGCCAATCTGCAACAATTAGTCTTTGCTCTTATTATTTGTTCCAAAGCCAACTTACCTGGTCAATGATGTGGTTCCATGTGCCAGGTGTCTCCAAGCGCACCAACTCATCATACAGAGCCTGGCGCATGCTCTTGATACGACTGCTCATGACTTGCAAATCAGCCATCCAAGCAGCAGTCAACTCCTCACTATCCAAAACCGTCTTGACAATTGTAGAACCATACTTGGGAGCCATGGAGATTTCAGATCGCAAAAGATACGAAAGGGTGGAGTAAGCGTTGTCCCTGATCTCCTTGGAGGGCTCCGCAAGCACCAAATGAATTGCTCCTGTTCTATGACCGTAAAGACCAAAGTTCTTGGAAAAGGATTGCGCGACAATCATGTCAGGTCGTGGCTGCTGTTGGTAAAAGTAGCGGATGGCCCAGGCGTCTTCCGCGGGACTGCCGGATGCGAAGCCTTGGTAGGCGGCGTCGAAAAAGGGGAACAGTTGCTTTCGCTGACAGACCTCAGCGATGATCTTCCACTGCTCCTTTGTGGGATCAAGACCGGTAGGGTTGTGTGCACATGCGTGCAACAAGACGGCATCGCGAGGTTGAGCTTCTTCCTCAAGAGTCTTGATCATACCCTCAAAGTCCAACGAACAATCCGACTTTTTGTAGTAGGGATACAGCTTGGGCTTGAGTCCAACAGACTCCCAGATCATGTGGTGGTTCGCCCAGGTAGGGTCCGACACCCAGATATTTTGCGGTCGAAGGTAATCCGCGACGAAACGAGCACCGATATGGTTCGCTCCGGTTCCGGAGACGGTCTGTACGGAAGCGACGCTCAACTCATCCTGATGGGCAAAAACAAGATCCCTCGCAAGCTTGAGGAACTGCTGGTCTCCCTCGATGGGAAGATAATCGTGTCTGGTCAAGCTAGCCTCTTCGAAGAGATCCTTCTCCACGCGGGTGACAACGTCAAGAGGCCAGGATTTGCCTTCGTCGGTGCAGTAGACGCCGACACCGAGGTTGACGCGGTCAGGGTTAGAGTCTTTCCTGTAAGCACCGAGAAGATCAAAGATCTCGTCTGTAGGCTGTGGTGGCAGGGATGAGAAGCACGACATGGTGGCAGTGAAGTGGTAGATTTGATAGATGAGTGAGTGAGTGAGTGAAGGCGGTGGACGACAGATCGGTCAGTGTGTGTCATGGGTTCGGTGCGAAGTGGTCCGGGAAAGTGGGTATTTTAGTTTTGCCATCCGCCTTTCAGGGTAGGGCTAGTTTTGCTTGGCCCAAGCCATTGTCTTCAGCCACTGGAGGTCAGGACAATAGGATGCTACGACGCTATGGAGCAAACATATTGGTTTGTTGGTGGTGATGGTATTGTTTAGTGGTGAGAGTGAGATGGTGCATGGTTTGGATGAGGATAAGATGACACTTGCAACCACTTCTAAGCATACCAAAGTCAATTCGATAGGTTAGTATTATCTAGTTCCTTTGACAACAAAGAAAACGTCCCAACCTTAAACCCTCTCTCTTCGAACCTGGTTGGTGTTTCCTGTCCGACGTGTGGTGATATGTCCTAATGTTACACTGCATAGCCAGGATTGGTCATAACAATGGCGATCAACACGTTCGGGGCTGAGCAGCCAAGGCTGAGATCACTCACGCACGAGGCAAGCCAAGGATTAAATGTTCCGAAATGTCACTGGATCTCTCTTTGTTACAGGATACCAAAGCTGGGTCCGGTTTCTGATTCCTGTCCCCCTTGTTTATGGACTGAGTTGTCTCCAAGTGAATGCACACTCCATACACCAGGAACCAGGGCCTCGGCTGTAGGCACATCGGATGATGAATATTCCGCAGCGGCTCCATAATGAAACGCTGTACTTCGCCACGCGGACAAGTCCGACCCATGCTCTCTGAAGATCATTGAACATCCCTCTGCTGATCACGCAAACTCATCAAATACTCATGACAAACACGACAATTTCATCGAAAAAAATGAGTCTTGTTAGTTGTCACTGTTTCTCCCACTCGAGTAGAGCTAGTTCCTCCTCACATTTGACAATCCTTCAGCCTCGACTCTCTCAAACAATACCAGTTTCATCTCTCACGCTAAACCAGCACAGCCAAGATCGGACCGACACTTTCGGTCAAGCGCCAAAAAACAAACTCAGCACTACCTTTACTACTTCGCCCCCAAAAAGAACCTGAGCTGCAAGGCACCAAAAATTCTCTTTTTTTATTTTCTCCTTGTTTGTTGTTTCCACCTCCTAATCTCCCCAAGCCGACGCAAGCGAGAGACAACCCCAGGCCCCATCCATTCCTTCTATCAAATGACGACAATCGTAAAAACGTGGTAATGGTCATTCAGCATTCTTTAAAAAATAATAGTCCTTGTCACAAATGCACTCATTATTATTACGCCTTGTCTTGTTCACCGTATTCCTTCTTTTCGCAACACGCCAAACTTACGCGGCGCATCTCCAGTTCCAGGACTGCCAGGGTCACAATCCGTCTTCAACTATCACCTTTGAAGACCACTTCGTACCAAATTCACTCAACGGCTACCTGGAGAAGCAAAATGACGAGACTCATCTCAGTTTTCAGCTGTTAGCCAATTACCAGACGTTAGCGGCTTGTGAGGCAGCCTTGGTCGACAACGCCTCTGTCGAATTGAGTTTAGGGGCTGTTGGTGGCACGAGGCGTTATAACAGCGACCACCAGAATGCGACTTGCAAGACAAAGAAGTACAAGCAGATCAACCTGGTAGTTCATCTGCAGGTCCTGGATGTTTTGTTCAAGATTGATGATCCTGCGCCGCTGGCGGCTTACGCGGTGGAACTCAACATCGACGGCCCGGAGCATTTCTCAGTCGCGTGCCTTCGGTCCTTTTTGACACCTGATATCGGTTCGACTTTCCAGGGAATCTCATTTTGGGGTCCGGCTTTGATCTTTATCTTTGTCATTCTCGTTGCTGGATGGCGAGAGTGGTATAATTTGGTGCATCCGCTTGGCGATGATGAAGAAAATGGCACAGACAAAAACCCAGACAGGTCTCACCTGACGAGAATCGCCGATTGTCTTCTCTACTTTCAGTTCATCTTCTTCTCTAGTGCTCTCACCCTTTACCAGCCTGGGTTCCTGCAACCTGTCGTTACCGGAATTAGTTGGTCGACTCTCATGTTTCGCAAGGGTATTTTATGGAGGGAATCGCATTACTATGGTATTCACAATGGCATCCACGAGATCAACGGCACTTTTGGGGGAACGTCAGGTCTTGAACATATGACCCAGATCATGGCTGCTCCCGTCACAGTTCACACCTGGGTCAACATCGTTGGCCTCGCTTTTGTCATCCTCGTTGGTCTTTACAGCATCCTTCAAATCGGCCTACATGTCAGATGGACGCGAGACTGGTTTAATCGGTCGGGGACAATGACTCTCGAAAGCTCCACGCTTGAACGACAGAAAGCCACCATCTGGGTTGCTCTACGTGTGTTTCTCAGTTACCTCTTGTTCCCACTGACAGCATGGACGACATATCAACTCGACAGCGCGACCGCACGACCGGTATACTACACTTGTCTCGTAATCTCGATCGTCGCTCTTCTCATCATTGGAAGCTGGTGGGGATTAGCATCGAGGAGTCCGCAGAACATGGGTTATCTACTCATCGACGACATTCACAAGCAAGACGACGACGGAGAGCCTTCTCGCACGCAAGATCATTACACCCTCGTTACTTTCATACTTTTGTTCGCACGCGGAGTTATCGTGGGTGGATTGCAGCGTTTCGGCATGGCACAAGTGTGCTCTCTAATTGCGTGCGAACTCATACAACTTTGCTTTCTAGCGTGGGCCACAGCGGCGCCTGGGTTACTCTCCAAACCTATTTTCATGGCGAGTGCACGACTTACTGTTCTTCTTCTATGCCTGGGAATGATTCCTCAAATCTGGAGTCACACTGCAGCGAGTGTGCTTGGTTACATCATCCTAATCTTTCACACCATTTTCATTATCGGCATGTTTCTGATACCTACGGCGCTGGAATTTGGACGACTTGCTGTAACTAGTTATAATGAATGGAAGAGTACTCCGCCTCCGGAGGCCTCGCGGCCCCAGGTAAGTCATTTTGTATCTCATGAAGCCATTTGTTATATTAAGCTGGTCTACAGGTCTACGGTCTTCGACAACTGAGGAGACGTCCCACAAATAGGACGAATCTCTCGGAAAGAGGCATAGTCGACTACAGAAGCAGTTTATCGTACTCGGAACATTCTTCCACCACTCAATCGTCGTCCAACACGTCATCTAACCGAGACTCGGATCCCGTATCACCTGAACTTCTCCGAACATATTTCCGCTCTCCAAGACCCGAGCGATCCATATCAAGTCTTTCCGACAGAAACGGACAGTTCCCGTCCTTCGAAATTGCACGACCCAAACGATCTATCTCAAACCACTCAGAGAGGAATCCCAGATCTACATCTAGCTTGTCTAGCAGAAGTCGACTGTTCTCGTCACTCGACAGGCCCGAAACCGTGTACGAGAATCCCAACGAGAGGACTTCTGAAGGGTCCAGTAGAAGCCAGGATAGTGGTGATTTGGCAGAACTTCCTTCGCCGTGGGAGATGGTTTTGCCTTTGGCCACGGATGTGGATTATTCGGTGCGGGAGATTGACAGATATTATGTCAGACCGCGGCAAGTATCGTTTGGAAATTCTGGGAATGATTCTGATGGGTCGGCTGGCCGGGCGTCAGGATGGGTTAATAAGCTCAGGTTCTGGTCATGATTGATTGATATGTGGATTTTCCTTTATTATTCAAAAGTATATACTAATGACGGGAGCAATCCTATAATGATGATGCATTGATACTATACCGCCTTCACAGAATACGTCTATTTCCCAACAGGACAAGCGAGTGATGACTGAATATATACGCGCATGTTCTTCAAAATGATGCATAGATGCATCCTTATCATGGCCCACTCTTGAAACGACTACTAATCCATGTTATGAGGAGTTTACATCATTGAACATCACCGAGGCAAACCTGCACAGCAATACAGTTAATTAATAGTGACATGAAAAACAGGAATGGGACATGAAGTCAGAGACAAGTCTTGAGTTAATCAAAGGAGGAATTTCCATTAATGATAGTACTTCCTTCTCGTTCTACTATGTGGAAGTTAATCTCAGCACGACCAGCGTACTAACTCAACTCCCCTCCCCACTCCAGCATCCTGAGCATCATGACAGAACTTCACCTCAGCCCCTACGGGTCTTGAAGTAATCACCATTCCTATCAAGCATCTCCCACCGCTCCTCCTGCTCAAGCCTCATCTCATCATTCTTCTTCATCTCAAGCTCCAACTTGTTACCATCCACGTTCCCTTCTTGCTGCAACATCTTGTACCAACGCTGCCAAAGCTCATCGTACTCGCGCTGCATAGTGCGAATACGATGACAGGCATCACTGGCTCGTTGTTCCTGTCGTTCACGCTCAGCAATGGAAATGTTGCCGGCGAGCTTCTTGGCGACGTCTGCGGTTAGCGCATGGAGCTCTTTTTCTCGTTGGATCAGCTTTTGTCCTAGGAGGTTCAGCTTCATGTGGAGCATTTCGGCGGTTTCTTCGCCGACTGGGGTAGTAAAGGGAGACGCCATGGTGAGTAGTGCTTGGAAAAGGCGGTTTAGGGCGTGATCTAATCTGCAGATCGCGTTAGCTTTTTGTGAAGATGGGGACATACCTGGGGATTTTCATGGGCTGGTGAATGGTTTGAGAAGATGATACTGAAAAGAGGATTTTTGGCTTTATATACTGGATGTGACTGTGTTCTGGGTTATGTAAATAATCGTGTTGTTCAACCTGAACAAATAGATAGAACCATTGTGTAGACGGACACTTTGTTGCTCTTCTTCTTTGGCTCATGGACAAAAAGTTCAACACTAGGTTTCAGAAGGAACAAAGCTAGATAGATGGACTTATGAACGGCACAGTCAATTGAAACAACGAGTCAATTCTTTTGTCTTGGCGAAATTCAGCTATGGTATGAGGAGGGGCTATTGCTCGCTGCTCCGGTGTTGTTATTTTCCTCTACATTCGTCATCCTGGATTGGAGCAATTGTAACAAACAAAAAAGCCTACCTGGGCATCCACAAAGCTTGCAAAGTCCCAATTAAACGCCAATTTATGCTTTCATTCATCTATTGGGTGGTTACAAATAGGGTACAGGAAATGCAAAAGACAAAAAGGATCGACAACGGCAGGATTCGAACCTACGCGTGCGAACACAATGCCTATGATGTCTCGTAAGAGATAGCAGGGCATCGCCTTAACCACTCGGCCACGTTGTCTTGGTGATCGGTTAAACTTTGAACCCAAGTTACGCACTATGTAGCCTAGCTATCGATGATGGAAGCTTGATGTTCTTACTCCAGCGATTACCAGCATCATTGTTCATCCCATTTCCAACAACTTCACTCTACCACTTACTCGTAACATCTAGATTCTCTTATAGAGTTGCCGAGAATAATGGTCGAATAGCTTTTCAAATGAATAAATGTCTCAATTCATTCTCTATTGTGTCTCTTGAAGTCACCGTACCATCGCGCGTTTGTTGTTAAATTACCCTGCAGTTGGCCGACACGAATGCCAGTAAATCTCAACTGCCAACCCCACTAACGTGACGCTTCTACAACAGAGGCCGGCTAGTGGACAGAAGGAAAGTTAACCTCTCGAGTCTTTGTGTATAAAAATAAATAGCATAAAGTGTATAGTCTAAAGAGCATAAGCTGCCACCCTGTGGGCTGGAAGACACATTCCCCTATCTAATCTTTTCAGGACGATCCCTAACGATCCGGGATTAAATCAAGGACCGGCCCCAAAAACAAGAAGCGGTAAATAATTCCCAATCCTCACAGCCTTGGCACCTCATTCCCCCGCCCACGATTGCAACTTTGCGGAGCTTAATGTCATGGTACCTGCTTTAAACGGTTTAAGCTTATCATCGGCCAACCCTAGCATGATAAGCTTCCTTGCTGATCGGCGGGGTAAAACTGTTGAACGGCTCACAAGTTCCCATGGGAAGAGTCGTAGTAACATGAGGCCCATTCTCTTGGCTGATCTATAAAATGTCGTAAAAGCCCTCATGATGGAACCCTAGTGTGGTAGGAGACTCTGTATCGCTCGGTTGGTAATCATGTCGCTCCGTGCTGTGCTCACCTCTGGTCTTTTGTACGTCGGCTTGGCCACGGCTCAACAAACATATGCCAAGAATCAGGTGGCTGTCGTAAATGATGACGAGGAAGCCGTCAAGAATTTTCCAAGTATCGACGATGTGAAACTTGAGTCGCCTGCTTTCACTGACCCTAAGAGTATTCCTGCTGGGTTCAAAAACGGCACCAGTGGTCCGACTGATGATGCGACATTGGGTACGTCCAGAAGCGCAACACATTATACAAACACTAACATGGCCAGAATACTTTCTCCAGAGCCTCGCATCTCGCAATGACTGGTTGACGTACAAGAACCCCGCATTCAAGTCCGACGAAGGACGCTCAATCCCTTACGTCTACCTCACCACATCTACCCAGCCCCAGGTCAAGGCCAATGCATCATCGACAGAAAAACTACGAGTTTACCTACAAGGCGGAGTTCATGGAAATGAACCAGGCGGGGATCAAGCGCTTCTTGCGTTGCTGGGTAAATTCGATGCCAACTCTACTTGGACAGCTTCAATCTTGGAAAAGATGGACATCATGATTCTTCCTCGTTATAACCCTGACGGTGTCGCTTACTTTCAGCGAGTCCTTGCTACTGGATACGATCCCAACAGAGATCACATTCGATTTGCTAGCCAGCAGACTCGTGATGTCAAGGCCTTGATCACTGATTTCCACCCTCACATTGCTGTTGATGCTCACGAGTTTGGCGCGACCAGACCTTTTGGCGACAACAAACAATGGCACCAGGCTGTGGACGGCCAATTTGACGCCATGAAGAACCTCAACATCCACAAGGATATCCGCGAGTACTCCGAGTCCGTCTTTGCACCCCAAATCGCCGGCGCAATGGAGAAGCGCAAGTTGCGTTGGAGCCCTTACATTGTTGGAAGTGCTGCGGAGCCCTTGGTTTTTACTCAGCTCGACACCCAGGCTCGTGCAGGTGATGTCTCGTTGGCTCTCACACAGGCCATGGTGTTTCTCACCGAGACCAGAGGTATTATGCTTGGTGGCCAGAACTTCCAGCGACGTGTCGTATCGGGATTGACCATGATCGAAGCCATCATCCAAACAGCCGCTGATAATGCTGAGGAGGTGTACGAGGTGATCGAGGGAGCCCGTCGCAAGGTGATTGAGGGTGATGATGACATTGTTCTCAGCGACAGCTACAAACCTGAGAACCGAACCTGGGACATGATCGAGGTCGAGACGGGAAAACTAGTCAAGGTCCCCATCGAGTTCCTCAGCTCAACGCCTGTCAAGGCCAACCTGACACGCAGCCGTCCCGAGGCCTACGTCTTCCCCCAAGCATGGAAGGAAGCCGCCGACCGTCTCCGTCTCGTCGGTGTCAAGGTCGACCAGCTCCGCTCCGAGTTCAAGGGTGAAGTTGAAGCACTCAATGTCACCAGCATCACCTTGGGCGCTAGCGTCTACCATGGAACAGTTCTCAACACTGTTACCACTGAGACCAAGCGCAAGGAAATTACCATGCCTGCGGGTAGCTTTTGGGTTTCTGCCAGACAAGCTGCTGCGGCGTACGCCTTTGTTGTTCTTGAGCCTGAGAACATTGATTCTTATGCCACTTTTAACATCTTGCCTGTTAACGTGGGAGATGAATATCCTGTTTATCGAGTTATGGCTTGATGAGTTGTTGATACAAAAATAGATAGCGTGAGCACTTCTGAATGTAATAAATCCAATTAATAATTCGCGATAAATAAATCACGACTCTGAATACTGCGACTGTAAAACTGAACTGCAATTAGCATCGATGCACTGGAAATGCCCTGGAACTGCCCTGCGGCTCGAAAAGGATTAGCGTGAATGGTGACATTAATTCTGGGTTCTTATCGCTGATAGCGCGGGGAAAGAAAGAAGCGACAGGCTAAGCTCTTCAGTAAATCTGACCGCTAATAAATCTGCCATCTCTCCAAACCTCGCTCCCACTTGCAGTCATGCTAAACTCATGGAGAATACTCCCTCTACAGCTCGCAAACGAAGCAGTGTCCGGCGCGCCAACGTAACGGCCTGTCAGCGATGCAAATCAAGAAAACAGCGCTGTGATCAAAACATCCCAGCATGTTCCCCGTGCGCACGTGCAGGCGTGCCCTGTGTAAGCCTTGACATCGATGGTCAAACAGCGCCTCGCAGGCATGTTCATTTAGTACTTTCTCACGGAAGAAAGATTGCTGACCTTCATTCAGCTACATCAAAAGCCTCGAGGATCGGGTCGCTGAGCTTGAACTCGCCTTGCAGGGTCATGGATTGGACACCGAATCTCTCGCCGGGAGTCGCATCTCTCAAGACGCTGCTGAAGCCACCCCCGAGCCCCGACGGTCAACCGATCTGAACTTGCTGAGTCTTTTCATACCAGAACCAAGCGATGTACAAGACAAAGGAACTTCCGGCTACCATGCTCTTCTTGGTGCCATCACCGTGCCAGAAAGGACCAAGTTCCCTCCCAAGTCTACCACTCTTCAACTTGCGGCTACCTACTTTGAACACTCAAACTTTTTCTCCCCCATCCTTTATCAAGAATCATTCCACGAAATAATCACCGTCTTGTATCATGATCTACCGAATGTCGACCAAGGCAAACCAGCCCAGAAATTCCAACTCTGCATGGTGCTAGCCATCGCCATCAGGCTTCTCAACCGTATCGACTCTGCTGTCCCGACAACAGCATCAGACTCGTTTTTTGCCTCTGCTATTGGAATTCTGACAGAGCGGCCGCAGGCTACCTGGAAAGGCAACCTCCAGCATTTACAAAACCTCCTTCTTATTGTTCAGTATACAATCTTTGCATCCAATCTCTCGGCAGCATGGCACTTTGTTGGTCTGGCAACGCGTCTTGCTATCGACCTTGATCTACTGAACGAGACTCGTCTTTCGAGCGGCAATAGCGAAGAAGTCATCTTGGATGCCGAGACCAACAAGAGACGGCGTGTATTTTGGTCAACTTACATTCTCGAAACGAACCTCTGTGTTGTCCTCAATCGTCCCCGGTCAATACCTGACGAGGCAGTCTTCACACCCTTGCCCTCAACAAGTGGCCCAGAATCCTGCAGCCCCCTGGCAAACCATTGTATTGAATTTCGCCAGCTGGAATACGAGATATATCACACGCTCAACTACAAGCCCCCAGCAAATGGTGCCTTTTTCGATTACAAAGTTTGGAAGGTGGGCATGAAGGATCGACTTGTTGAGTGGCACGCTACTGTCCCCCCAGTTGATACAAGATCAAAGCTGGCACCCCAGAACTTCTTCGATGGCGCTCTGTACATGACGCTTGTATCGCTCTTCTCACCATCACGCCATTTTCCAGATCTTTCGGAACCCGAACTACGGGATTTGGCCCGATACGCGTCGATGAGTATAGAGCTCTATCGGGAGGGGTTCAAAGAGGGGAAGTTGAGATTCTACTGGCGAACAACACCAAACCTCTTCCAGTCTGGTGCAGCATTGGTTCACTGCATCAAGAGTCTCACGTTGCGGGGGTCGGTATTCGACGTTGATGCTCTCAAAAGGAGTGTTTCTGTGTGCTCCACTGTTCTTTGGGGCATGGCAGAACGATACTCCCCTGGGACGGTGTATCGTGACCGATTCGACGAGTTGTCGGCGTCCATGTCGGATGTCACAACTGATCTTTCATTCGAAATTTCAGACGATTTTCCTTTTGGGCAGTTCTCAATACCGCCATTGGATTTGAATGGAACAGCGGGCATATGGACATCAACACCTCCGACGTTGGACCCATGGATATTTGACCCTACTTGATGTAGTAGCGACTTCACGTGGCGGATCAAAGAAGAACAAGATAGAAAATCTATTGCTTCCATCTTGACATTTAATTATTGATAGCAATCTATAAACCCTTCAAAGGGTCTGGCGGTGCAGGATCATTCTTTAGACTCTTATCAAATGCGGCTTTTAGCTTCATGACTGGCTGCATGACCCAAGTGTTGTAAGCCAAGACATCCGTCTCCTCCTTCGGATCCCTTACAACGTTGAACAAATACGGCGACTCAAGCTTCCCAGACGACTGATTCACTTTAGGCTCCCAAACAAGATGAAGTTTCCAGTCCTTCCATTTCACAGCGCGCAATTCGTCCTTGATGTAAAACAGAAAACCTTGGCGTTGTGATTTAACGGAATTTGGGTTCTCGAAGAAAGAAACTTGGCTGACGCCGTCGATAGGACGATCAGATGGAGCTTCAGCGCCGGCAATTTCGAGAATGGTGGTGAAGATGTCGGTTACGTGGACTATCTCATTCGATGTCACACCACTCGGAACATGGCCTGGCCATCGGATGATGAAAGGTACTCTCAAACTTCCTTCCATGGCCGTGTGATATGTCCCCGACCACGGCCCAGCAGTGCCTTTGTACGGCGGTCTGAACTCTGGTCCGTTGTCAGAGGCAAAAATGAGAACGGTATTTTCGCGAACCCCCAGCTCGTCTAGGTGGTCGATCAACTGGCCAACTCGGTAATCCATTTCTGCCATTGAGTCGGCGAATTCTCCTTGGCCAGTCTTTCCCTCAAAGTTGCGATGCGGCAGTGTTGGGAAATGCAGATGGACAAGCGGATGGTACAAGAAAAATGGCTTCTCGGCCTTGACTTGACGAGACAGCCAGTCTTTGGACTGATCAACTAGCATTTCATCAATCAACCGCCGCTTCTCGAGGTCATAGACGCAGACGTTCTCAGAGTCTTGTCCTGCGCAGCCCTTCATGATGTATGGCAATTCTGCGACTTCAGGCGTATAACCCAACGCCGAAGTAAACTGACTCTCATCCGTCGTTCGTGGAATTCCAAACCACTCATCAAAGCCGCGATCGGAAGGATACCGCCCGGGAATATCACCAAGGTGCCACTTTCCATGATGTGCCGTCGCATAGCCTTTTGGCTTAAGGCATTCCGGAAGTGTTTGCTCCCAGCGTGTGAGGCCCTGAGGGAACCCCGCGGGAACGGATTGTCGACAACCTGTGCGGATGGGATGACGACCTGTCATCAAGGCTGAGCGTGTAGGAACACAGTCGCTCTCCACATTGAAGTTGTGCAAGAGAAGACCTTCTGTGGCGAGGTTGTCGATGCGAGGTGTTGCGGCACCGCGGAGAAGGCCTCCGCCGTAGCAGCCAAGTTCACCCCAACCGAGATTATCGGCCAGGATGAGCACGATGTTGGGTTTTGATGGATCTTTGGACATGGTTGAAGATTTCGGATGTGGGAAAGATGATGATGATTTGCTTGGTTGTGATGGTATCGCAGAACCCCGATCTGACTTAAATCACAGATGATTAGGTAAGTAATGACAGAAGCAGCCATCTTGAAGCTGAAAATGATCAGCGTCGGCGAAGTGGCCGAAACCCCACAGTTTTCGCTCACCACCGACGCTCACCTCCGAAGACTAGGGACGCCATGTCTGTTTAGTCCTATCTCCCCGCAAACTGTCATCGCGGATAGAGATACGCGATTCAGGCATTCAATGGCGAGCTTGCTTGGCTAGCTATCATCCCTAATCGAGTCTGGGGATCATCCTGGTGGTGATGGATGTTATAAAGACGACTCCAAGTCTTTAGACTGGAGAATCAATATCGGCTCCTCTAACTCATTTGACGCGATATCATCATGTCTATCGATAGATCGGTCAAGTTGGATCAAGACTCCAAAGAGGGTCACGATATTGACGATACTCGTACAATGTCTATTGTTCCTGAACCTACTTGGACAGATGCCGAGGAAAAGGCAGCTGTCAGGAAGTAAGCTTCTAATTCCTGGTTTTTATCGACTTCTACTAACGTTACAAGGCTGGACATGATTCTCATGCCTCTTCTCGTCCTTGGATTCTACGCGCTCCAGCTCGATCGTAGTAACATCAGCAACGCCCTTACCGACACACTGACAACTGATCTAAACATCACCAAAGACGACGTCAACCTCGGAGATCAACTCATGATGATTGGTATAATCGTCGCTGAGATCCCCTCTAATATCATTCTTCAAAAACTCGGCGCGCCCATCTGGCTGACAGGCCAAGTCCTCATTTGGGGGACTGTCGCCCTCACACAAGCTTGGGTGACTGATGTGCACTCATTCTTTGCCACACGCTTTCTGCTTGGGTTCTTCGAGGCTGGATTTATTCCTGGTGCGCAGTATATGCTTGCCATGTTTTACAGAGAGAAGGAGTTGGCGTTGAGAACGGCCATTTTCTATTTCGGTAATTACTTTGCTACTGCGACGGGTTCGTTGATTGCAGCTGGCGTCCTTCAGATGGGCGGCGTTCTTGGGCTTGCGGGCTGGCAGTGGCTTTTTATCAGTACGTCTTGACTCATACTCGCATTGTCACAGTAACTAACAGACTTGAAGTCGAGGGAATCTTTACCCTTATCATCTTCTTCGTCTTTATCCTATTTCTTCCTCGCTCACCAATCCACACCAAGCCTATTCACGGCCGCTTCGACCTGTTCTCCGCGCGCGAGCGTGACATAATGCATCACCGGATCTACCAAGAAGACATCTCCAAGACTGAAGCCCACGCACATATCAGCTTTGGTGGTATAATAAAAGCTCTCACTGACTACCGCCTATGGATCCACACGATTCTAAATGTGGTTGCCCTAGCTCCCAAAGGCGGTCTTCAACTCTACGGACCTACAATCATTCGAAGTTTAGGCTTCAGCAAGATCAACTCGAACCTTCTCAACTCTGTCAGCAGCTTTTGTGTTGTGATTCTCAGCTTCGCTATAGCTTGGGCTTCGGATAGGACCAAGCAGCGTGGTCTGTGGTGCATGGTTGCGTTTGTCTGGAGTATTGCCTTTAGCGGTGCCTTGTTTGGATCAACGGACCAAGACAAGTGGACCAAGTATGCCTTGTTTACTTTGCTCAGCAGCGGTAATGCGCTTTCGCAAGGCCTGAATGATGCTTGGTTGAGTATTAATGTTCGATCAGCTGGGAAGCGCAGCATTGGGCTTGCGTTGGTGGTTATTGGTAGTAATGCTGGTGGGTTGGCGGGAAAGCAGCTCTTTCGGGAGAGCGATGCGCCCAAGTATAAGCGTGGTTTCTTGGCGATTATTTTGCTGTATACTGCGGCTTTACCAATTACAGTTGGAATCATATGGGTCTATTGGCGTCAGAATAAGAAGGTTGAGAGAGATGTTGTTGAGGATGGAGACGAAGTTGCGGCGGATACGCAAAAGTCCAGATACACTCTTTAGAATAATAATGTCAAGTACTGCCTCTATTACTTAATTGTACAATTGTACGTTCTAATTATGCATAGATACGTATACCTGGAATAGAGAATATTAGAGTCGTGATGGTGAACCTATCAAGGTGATTAGCTACCTACATAGTGCTCATGTCGATGGCAGACTACTATTGCGATTAAAAAGATATACATAAATATCCAGTTCTTATTTCTTACGCTTTGATGAGGAGTCCGAATACCCTGTAAAAGTGTAAATTCAATTGATAATTAATCTGCTACGCTCCAAGTTGTAGCTTTCCATTGATAAGAGGGCATTGCAACCAAGATTCCGATTTTGCTGATTGGAGTTCTATGAAAGCTCGTGCACTTCTGTAGAATGGTTTCCATAAATCTATCAACTTTGTTGCATCTCGAGAAATTCCCTAAACTCAAAAGAAATTGCCATAATTTCTGTTTTTGGGAGTGCGCAGGGTAGGCACAATCGATTTGTATAAAGTCTTGTCAAACCCAGGGCGGAACATTGTAAGGCGGAGTCGTGTGATATGTGATTTCTTCTCAAAACAGGAAGATAGGAACTTCCGAAAATAATTGTAGAGGAGGGGCCAACACATGTCGTCTAGTCTCCGATATTGCGTGAATCTGTTAGGGTTTGAGGCTAATTTGTAGAAGTGTGCATTGATAGCATAACTTGCCGAAGCGAACACACGGCGAACCTTGTCTATGGTCTGGTCATCTCCAGTTGAGAATGGGTTCGGTAGAGTATTCTGCTTCCACTGTTTTGCTATTGCGATGCGTGACTCTGTGTCAAGCTTCTCGTTTTGGAGATAGACGAGACCAATCGCGTCTTGTAGCATTTCATCAAACACGGGACCGGAACTGCACCCTGCCATGTTTCGCAGAAAGGACAAGAAGCATTGTCGCTGGGATGACAAGTACTGAGCGAGCATGACGGGTGATGCACTTATGAGGTGGAGTGTTGTATCGTGGCTTGGTATCATGCTGAGGATCATGACGCGCAGCTCTGGTGGTAAGCGCTGATATGGGTCCATCGTGATTGAGAGACAGGTTGGGTTGATTGAAGATGGTGACCGCGTTCTGCAAACTTGATAGTGGTGAAGGTTGTGGAGTTCTGGCTGAGAAGACGTCTTGGTTGGAAAGTTGAAAGAGTTGAGAATCTATGATTGATCCAAGAGGGTAGAGTGTCCATTATATACTGCTGGTTTGCTGTGGCTGAAAAATGTGAAGACTTATCAAAAGTTACTTCTTGATACTTTTGGTTGCCTTGACATATCACGCCTTGATAGGTGAAGGCAAGTTGATGAGACAAATAAACTTAATGGAAGTAACCCTAATTACATGCAACATTATTATAACCTCTGGCCGCCAGTCTTCACATGATGTATCAGATCAATGACCGCAAATACATGAACTTTGCACTCCACCAAAACATTGACCTCGATATCATCTTGCGCATAACCGTAATATGCCAGACCTGTCGCCAAGAAGGAAACGCATATTTCCTTTCGACTGCTCGACGCCGTCCGTCCATCAAGGCAGTGTCGTTGAGCGAGTCGCATCAGTGGCGGTAGCCAAGAAGCTCGGCCACAACGCGCTCGGGGAAAGTGTTGTAAGGCTCCATGGGAAGCTCGCAGTGCTGAATAGTTGGCCAAATGACGCCATCGAGGCAAAGAGCCGGGTCGTAGATGCACTCCAACAGACGAATGCCGATGTCAGCGACAAAGACGTGAGCAGTCGAGGGGTCGGACTCGGTAGTAACCAGCATTCGAACCTAAAGGTCAAAGTCAGTCTGGTAACATAAGCAGGACGGTCGCAACATACAGGATAGTTTCTGACATAGGGGTGTCGCTCCTTGCTCCATTGCTACTGGGCCAAGGACAGAATCAGACCGACGAGGTAAGGATCCTCGGACCACTCGATGGGAGTGACGTTGCGAAGTCGGATACGACAGACTCGAGCCATGGGGGGATTTCCGCCGTCGCCGGGGTTGCTCTGAGGTCGGATGCTCTTGAGGCGAGCCCACTTGACGTCGTCGTAGTGGAAGTAGCCGATGATGGGAAGCTCGGACAGAAAGGGAGGGGTGAAATGGCAGACGTAGCAGTCGGAAACGTGGACGTCTTTGCTGTCAAACAAGAACACAGCCTTCTCATCGCTATGCAACAGATTTAGCACGGAGTGACATGGTAAGGAAGCAGACGTACGGATGATGCCACATCTTGACACCCATGAGATCCAGAATTCGGGTAAAGGCAGCGTGCTTGGATACAGAGGTGAGGTTCTTGGCGAAGCGCCTGGACCAGTAGTAGAAAGGGTCATCGTCCTTCATGCTCAGATACTTGCGAGACTGGGGATGTTTGAGGAGGGCATCGATGCGTTCGAATTTGATGTTGAGGAGGTCAAGATGCTGGGCGGTCCAAAAGAGGGGATTCTTGCAGAACCAGGGGTTGTCGACGATGAGTTGATGGACAGTCGGAACAACAGGCTGTGATTCAGCCATGATGGTTACTGTTTGTGCCTTGTGGGCAATTGCAGCGATTGTGGTTGGAATGGGGGTTGTTTGATGTTGATGTTGATGTTGATGTTTTGTTGGTGTTGCGGTTTGTTTTTGTCACCCTGAAGATGAGGCAGACCAGTTAGTGGCCTGAGGCCCGTGCACCATCAACCAAAACAATCAGTTTTCTAGGCATGACGAAATAAAAGCGTAAATGATTTTGTTCTTATTTATGCCATTCATGTCTGGGACAATCGCTATAGTACAATAATGACAATGCCGTACATGAATTCGATGGCAGAATGGCCTCGGGCCTTTACCTTATTGGTGGAGTCGACCAAGGTTATTCTTGTGAGCGCACTCGCCTACAACGGACGTACATAGTACGTACCTATTTCTATGCTTGTCATCTGTATTAGGAAACCTTCTCAAACGTGCTCATTTCATGCCAAGACCATGCATTCCCTGCTAGACAGTTATTGTTCAACCTATCAGGACATTGATAATAGACACTTACGCCAGAAAGACATGTACTAGTTCAGAGTTGGTGGGTAGTTTAAACTGAGTTAATTTTATGCTTATTTACAGTATTCTGTTGGGAAGAGGCAATGTGTATGTAGAGATACTTACTTGGATATTCTAAATCTGATTTGAGATGGACAGTACTTATTCTCAATATCTCTTTTAATTGTTAGTAAAGAATTAACTTTCGTCTTTAATCAATCTGTTTCCGGCTTTCATTCGCTGATTTTGAAACGTGAGCGATAGAATAGGTATGTGTATCCTGAAAGCCATGTGGATAACTGAGACTATCTCCTTTAGCTGAGCAAATATAGGACCCCAGTCAGAAGAAAACTTGCTCACCGTGGCGTGTTACCATCCCGGCTAATCCATCTTCCCAATGATTGAAATATTGCAGTCATCCGCCTGTTTAAAGCAGCCATGGCCCTCCATTGAATTACCGATTCACCACAGCCACGCCTCATCCAAAGTCAATGGCTTTATCAACACTTATTCTGGCGCTATGCGTCATTGGGGTACAAGCCGATGGGATAGGTCTCATCGGCTGGGGAAAAACAATGTATAATCCCACCTGCTCCTTCGCCTGTCGCCAAGTCATTCGAAAACAGCCTCTTTCTTGCACCCCTACCGAGTCGACAGAAAATCATGGAACAGCGCATAATCCGGTCACGACACCTCCTGATTGCTTTGTGCAAGATTCTACCTTTCTAAAGACCATGGCTCTCTGCATTGACACATATTGCCCCCTTGCAGGAAATCCTTCAATAACCTTAATCCAAGACTACTGGGCATCGCATCTTGGAACAGGAACTATTGGGGATTATCAATATGTTCCTGCTATGTCGTATGAGGATGCGTTGGCTAAAGCTAAAGATGAAGAATCCAAGGCCTCCCACAACACCACCTCCAGTTCTAGTCACAATACCAGTGGCCACCACATGAAGAGGAATCCATTGCTGCGACGTCACGGTGGTCATGACACTTCTTCACCTGAAGGCCTTAGCACGTTCAACGTCTCCAGCTCTCTGCCTATCACGGCTGGTGGAAGCAATCCCCTCAATGAGACCAGCTTCGTTGGACCGAGCGACTGGCAGCTCCAGTACAACTACCTCTATGACTTCGAGACCAACGAGGCAGGCCACACAACAATGACCCTCATCATTATATTTGTGGGCGTATTTCTACCTACCGTCCTTTCGCTTCTCAGGTTCATCCCTGGTCTGACCCAGAGTCGAGGATGGACTTACTGGCAGTCATTTCTGGTCTATCCAGCAGCGTTTGGTCGACAACACCGCAAGCCCAATATTGCTGGCAATGTTCCCAACCGGGGGCAAGCACTCTATATTCTCCTCATCAGCATTCTCAACATCATCCTCTGGCTCGGACCATATACTATCCATCAACCACAAGCCAGCTTTTCATCACTCAAGATGCAAACAATTAGTATTGTCGGCAACCGTGCTGGCGACATGGCCATGGGCAATGTTGTGGTTTTGTTTCTCTTTTCAACACGGAACAACATTCTTCTTTATATTACGGACTGGAGTCATAGTACCTATCTTCTGCTACACAGATGGCTTGGATACTGGGCCATTTTCCACACAATCGTACACTCAGCTATGCTTCTGGCAAATTATGTCATCCAAGGAACGTACGAAGAAGAGCTGGTGCGTGAGTACTGGATATGGGGTATTGTAGGGACTGTAGCAGTCTGTGCGATCCTCCCCTGCTCTCTCCTGCCAGTCAGACAAAAGGTATACGAGTTCTTCCTGGGCTCGCATATTGTACTCGCTCTCATCTTCATTATTGGATACTACTATCACATTTGGTACCTTTATAAGTACAACTGGGGTTACGAGATTTTTGCATTCGTGGCTGGAGGCATTTGGGGCCTGGAGCATGTTATCCGTCTTGCTAGCATGGCCTGGCAAGGTAGTCGAACGGCAACCATCTCGGCTATTGCAGATGTCGATGGAGAGTATATTCGCATTGAAATCGATGGGAAGCCTCTCAAGGACGGTGTTGCGTATCTCGCGTTTCCGACGATTTCATGGCGCTTCTGGGAAACTCACCCCTTTTCTGTCGCATGTTCTGGCGCTTTGGCTAGTGAGGGTAGCTCAAAACCCTCGGCAAACGGCCACGAGGGAAAGGGTTTGGTGGTATCGCAAAATTCCAAGATAGACGCTGAGAAGGCTGTTGGCGTCGATGAGAGAACTACAGTTATTAGCGCAACCGAGGGAAGTTCAACAGTCTTTTATGCTCGCGTCCGTACAGGCATAACTAAGAACCTTGCATCGCGAGTGTCTGGACCGCAATCTCAAACAATTCAACTTCGCGTGGTAGTTGAAGGACCCTATCATCATTCTGGCCATATTTCACCACAACTGTCGCAGTGCAAGGATATCTTGTGTATCGCAGGAGGCGTAGGCATCACAGCTTGTCTCCCATATGTCCGACAAGGTGCTTCAGGCGACACAAAACTCTTCTGGTCGAGTCGGAAGAAGGGTCTCATTACGGCTTTGGCGCCGGTACTTGCTGATCTGCCGAGGAGTGTACAAGTCGAAACGGCTGTAGGGGAGCGTTTGGACCTCATGGGCATCTTGACGCGAGAGTTAATAGGGTCGAATTCGAGCGAGGATGGTGCCCTGGCAATTGTTGTGTGCGGACCTCCTGGTATGTCGGATGAAGTTCGTAACGATATTGTTGAGATTGTGAGGAGTAACCCACTATGTCGCGCCTATGTTCTCTTGGATGAAGCCTTTTCGTGGTAGTTTAGTGGTATGGTCAATCACAATTGAACAAGCCGATGGACTAAGATGATGATCTGTCCACCTTACGAAATATTATACAAAATCGCCTAAATCCTATACAAGAGTTGCCCATCGTTATACTACTAGACTTGCTATCAAAACAGATCTGCACATAATCATTTACCTAGATTGCTTAATAAGTAGTGGTAGATATCAGCGGGTCTCAGTGACTCAGCGGTCTATTGGCAAAGCTCATCAAGAATCGTCTTACAGCTAGGCTCTCGTCCCAGAAAGTCTTTTAATATTTCTATCTCTGCACGACTAGACCCTGGCTCTAGCACCTGATACCTGTATCGTCTCCCTACTTTCGGATCCATTGGGTCTCGTGAAAATGCGCATGCGAATATGTCTGCCGCATAGACCATAGATAAGGGATAAGCGAAGTAACCCCCGTCGTTCTTGCGAAACATGTGTGCGAATCGCGCCTGTCCAGCCCCTAAATCTTGCGGGGTTGGCCCAAAGCTATACGGTAGTATGTCTCTCTTCGTTAAATTCCAAATTGCGGTTGTGTCCATTTCTAATGCATCTTTATGAGTTGGAGGTGTATGGATGGCAAGGTCGAATAAGGCTGGCTGAACCTGAGCAAGGATGTTGCTAGCCCTGTTTGCGTTTCTAGTGCGTGCGATCCCTTCTGCTAGGTCCCGTGGTAGGGCCTTGTAGGTCTCATAGTGACGACCCAGCCGAACGAGTATATCGGGGAGCCAGATCCAGTTCTCTAACATGATGCTCGGAATCTCTATAAAGTCTCGCGAATGAGGGATGGAATACTTGGTTCTGGCAACAATGTTGTGAATAGCATGTCCAAGCTCATGAAACATGGTTTTCACCTCACTGTGCTGAAGTAGAGATGGGTGGGAAGGCGCTGAGTTGCGGAAGCTACACACTAACGCTGACACCGGGTAGTGTTTGTCATTATTCGCCAAAGTGAAGCCCTAAACATTCATGATTAGAACATGTTATATGACCAATTGATGTAAACACACCGGCTGAATCATGACGTGCTGCGCGCCGTGATATTTCCCTTTTCTCTCAAATATATCCAAGTACAAATGTCCCAGGAAATTTCCTCCCTCGTCAGGTGTATCCCAGGCTTCATATGCCACGACACTATCGTGCCATACTGAGGTCTTGATGCGCATAAACTTGATACCAAAAAGCTCATTAAAAACGTTGAGCATCCCTTGAAGGGTGTGAGTGACTTCAAAGTATTCTGCTAAAAGAGCATGGTCTGCAGAGAGATTCTCCTGGTTTTGCTTGTGAAGATAATACGCCCTGTCCCACGAATATAGCTCCCCAGCACCAGAATCCATCTCTTTGAGACGAAGCAGTTTCTTGATTTCAGCTATTGCAATTGGATTTAGCCTCTGGTGAAGGTCGTTTAACTGATGCTCAACGTAGGCAACGCTGGGTGCCATCTTGTCCGTTATTTTAAAAGCCGCATGGTGTTCAAACCCCAAGAGCCGTGCAACATGATCGCGTAAAGCGACTAGCTTGGCTAAACGTACTACATTATCGGGAAGACGATTTTGCTGAGCGAGTGCGAATTTTCGACGCATCTCGCTACTGAGGGCATGTCGCATTACAGCCGTCACATGGTCATTGCGATATGTTACCCGGATCCGAGATCCCTCTTGAGTCATTGATTTTAGCGCGTTCTCCGGTACGCCCGCCAAGTCTGAACGCTGGAACCAGATACCGTCCTCTTCTTCTGTGAAGGCGACTTGTGCTTCGCATCGAAGAGCATTTATCTCCTCGAGCGCAACGCGAAGTTCTTCCCGCTTGTCGTCACTTGGTAGACACGCCCCAGAACGTACGTACTCGTCATGCATATGAGCAAGTAAATGGCGATCTTGCTCATCAAGGTTTCCATCCGGCACGATCTTGTCTTTCTCGTATACCGCTGCAACCAGGGATGCAATGTCACTGCGCATGAGAATGTTGGCTTGAGCTGCAGCGGCACGGATTTCGGCCTGTTGGGCGGCATGTCGCAGTTCCCGATCCGGTGACAACTGACCCAGTAGGGTCGTCAAAATGCGTAAGCGACATGCTGCGCGGTTGGCATCGTCCACAATAGGGCGGATTACACAGGCAAAATCTGCGGTTGCGCCTGTGAATGTAGCGGATAGAGTGTCATGCAGGGTTGAAGTAGAGTTGAGTATATCTTGGGTCTCGGCCAGTACCCCATCAGGCTTGAGATTCTCAAAAGATGGAGGGGGAGGGATAGCTCCTCGAGAAGTCATGGTGATCTTTCTAGGTTTGACAAATACAAATATTATTCCAAACCTCTTACTGTCGAGGGTCTTTATAATCATGCCATGAGAAAAACAAGGGTCATTCTGCAGGGAACCTAGGCAGAAGCCAACAATGTTAGTTGGGTCTAAGTACAGTCAAGGAATCGTGAAGATCCATAACAAATCGGACAAAACATGTGTTGGCACGTAAGCCCATGCACTCATTGCGCCATAAGGAAAGCTGCCATCACCCCATTGGCCAGCGACCTCTATTCTGTAACTCATTCTCTACAAGCCATCTGAAAGGAAGCTTGAGGTCCCTGAGGCATTGTCTTTCTAAAGGGAAGCGCAACTCATCGTCAACCCTTTCGCTGATTACCAGGGGTCGGTCACTAAATAATTGTCATGGCACATCTGACTCTGAGAACCGATAGCTGCGACTTCAGCCCAACCACAATGACCTCCACAGACAATCACTTAAATTCTTTATCAAAAAGGTGTAAAAGAAAACAAGAGCAAAAGATGACAGCGTTGTCCCATCGCCCAAAAAACATACAACACCGGGGATTCGCTGGTCGTCACCGACCCAACTACTAATCCAGCGCTTCGCAGCTTTAAAATTTGGAGAATTCGCTAATGTTTATCCGGGCACCAGGTGGTCCATAATCGATATAGCTCTAGAAACCGGCCTTGATATTCTCATGGTATTTACTGCCGTTGTATTCTTATTACCATTATCGACCGTAATATTATTTATTAAAAACGGTTCTTATTATAATAATGGTAATCGATCTACCTAGGCCTTATATCTACGCCCTCTCCTTTTACGCAGCCCTGGTTTTAGCTTACCTACTAGGTCACGCTACCGTTAATACCAAGCTCTTAATTCCAATCGTGAATAAAATCCTTATATTTAAGAAGAATTAAATATAAAACCTAAATTCTGAATATTAATATATTATTGTTTAGTGGTATTATATAATTATTTATAAAGGTCTATATTTTTCTTAAAGTTAAATCTTATACTTTTAATTCTTATTGTTACGACCTGACAAGTCTAACGCACATAAAGAATACGCTCTGCAGTTTCTAACTAATAGCAAGATAGCTACCCTATAATAAGTCAAATGTATGCTATTCGACTTATATAACAAATAGAGTTAAACTGACTCTATTTATCTCTTAAATACAGTCAAACTGACTATATTTAATCTATATAAACTTAAGTATATATATACTTATTTAGCACTAATTAGTATAGTTAGCTTACCAGCTATCAATAAGACTTCTTTACTTAAATATACCTAACCCTACCTTAACCCTAAGAGATATAACACTTTATAACTGCTCAGTAATAACGCCCTACATATCTGCCAACATAAACCTAATATGGACTAGTTTATCCCTTAGAAACCACACCTATTACACTTGCAAACTACATTTTCGACTTTATGTTGCTCGCTAATAAAGGAGTATTAAAAGATATCGAAAAGGGCGAATCTATCATTAAGGCTGTTTCGTTGCTATGGAATAATAATTCGGGATAGGGATAGATGAGAATTCTAATAGGCTACCTATTAGAGTTGTAGATATACCTTATGTTTTACGATGACCGGACTTATTAATGTCTCCCTTTTAATAGACCCGAGGAAGATCTAGAAGACCACATCTGGTATGAAGAGGATATACTTCACGACACTGGAAGCTGTTCCGAGATTCGTCGACGGCGGTACTATAGTACCCAAAAGACGTACGATGAAGATCGGTCCCGAGCTCTCGCGTGCTGTGAATGTTGTTTTGGATCCCTGCGGCGTCTGGCATTGAATGGTTTCGAAGATGAGAAAGAATGAAGTAGCAACAAATAACAACTTTCATTAGATAGAGGAATGATTAGTTCAGCTTGGGTGAAAGAATATACGGAATCACCAAATTCCTAATCTCATCATATCAACCTAGCCAGAGTTCATACGCCTAAATACAAGTCCCCGTACACCACAAGATTCATATCGATAAAAGCATTTTACACAATCTTACTTTACTTACTCTGCTTAGAATCTACGGTATAATCGTATCCTCACAGCTAGGGCTTAAAGGAGATGAAATTCACGCCGCCTTGCCGATCAGAGGATCTCACATCGTTCTGGGCTTATTGCCGCCTTAGGCCGTTAGAAGAATTAGCCGGTAATATCTTCAGAAATAAAATTAGTTAGTTAGGTTAATGAAGTTTAGAACAGCTTTTTAGGCTATTTATTTTTTCTCCTGGCAGCCTTAAGGGTTAACTCTTCTATTACCTACCTGCGCTAGTCCCTCTTACTGCATGCGTCGGACCTCTCAACCAACACAACTTTATAACAGGCTAGAAAGTCTTAACAGCAACAAACAGACAGGCTTTGGGGTGTTTTTTAATTTAGTCTGCTAAAGCATAAGAGACGAGATCATTAGGTCAGTCTTTATGACGTTAGAGGAGGCTCTTAGCTTATTTATCTTTTGTATCCTAAAAGCTAGAGACTCAAGTAGTATAGAAGTCATACCTATCTAGGTATAGATACTAGGTGCCTCCCATCTCTGTATCGTCATCTTTGATACCATCAAGAATCTTGGGGTTGACCCTGCCTTGGGCAGGATTCTTGTCCATCATATCCGCAAATGAAGCCAAATGTGCCAGTACCTCTGTGACAATAGGCTCGTTCACACCATTCAATATTGCCCGAATCTCACTGATCTGCTGTCTCACATCCCTCTTGAACTTGTTGGATATGAAATCGAAGTAGTCCACGATCCATTCCACCCAGTAGTCGGCAAGCTGCACCCTCTTGAAATCCGCTTCGTTCTTGTACTTTTTGTTGTAGACATTCTCGGCGACTTGGAAGTTGAGATAAATATCCCTGACGATCTTCCTCAACTGCACCCGAGAACTGTTTATGTAGAGGAAAGCGGCGAAACCGTCGCGAATTCGGGTCACCAGTATCATTGCCTTGTCCTGTTTGACCTTATCCGGCGTCTTCGGACCCCATTTCAGCTTTTCCTTTATCGACGACACGCCATTCGTGCGGTCCTCACAGAAAACCTGATTGCGTTAGTTGTTTATGTTAAACACATTGCGGACGTAACCAAGAGAAAAGAAAGCATTGACAAGAAGTAGATATGAAGATAGGCAAAGAGGGAAAAAGAATGAAAGAATAAAGACAGATAAGAAGTAGAACTAAGCAAAAAAGCTTACTTTATTTTTTGCGTCGTTGATGATTTTTTCAATAAGCACAAAAACCTGGTCGTTTCTGGCGCTTCCGAGGCACTCGAACGCGCGATCCATGATCCATGATCGTTGGTAAGTGCCACCTTCACTTCCCGGAAGATCAGGAACACCGGGCTCTAGTGCCAAGTCTATCTGCTCCATCCGATCCCAAAAGGCTATAGGTATAGGCCCATACTTGGAAACCGTACCAGATCTCAGCCTAGCAGATTTCGTTAGCAAGCGTGCGGTGTTGAAAGGTTTATATCACTCTTAGGAAAATAACTCATACTTTCCGAGGGCTGAAGAAATAAAGAACTTCTTGAGAATATTCTTATCAACCAAGTGCTCAACTAGATGAAATAGTCAGAACCAAGCTTCCTTCAAGAGACAGGAGGAAGAAGAGTGCATACCTTGTACTGGCCGAGCCCCACGTTCCGCGAATGGCTTCACTCTGATCTTGGGCACCCAGCACATGCTTGGAAACCAAATCTGATATACATTTTTGAGAAGTGGGTTGTCTTCATCTTGTGCGATCACTTCTGCGGTAGGATTCTGATTGGGTCAGTGTGCGATTCTCACTAGCCAGGTAGTTGGAAATAACTCACATCAGGGATCTCGATGGCATATTCATGTTTTTCGGTCGTATCATCTGGGTCTGTGACCTCAAGAGGTTCCACTATTCGAGGTTGTAACGTGTGGCGTCTGTGGTGATGATGCGAATGGGATAGTAGGTGCGTAGCATGTCGGCCAAACAGGTTGGCATGACGGCGCTCGTTGCCGGCCGGGCCTTCACCCTCGTCGTCGTCCTCCAAGCACTTTCCATTCACGTCGCAAATGGCATATGTGCAATTCATAGCACCCGTGCTGGGGTCTGTATCGCCCAGAGCCCAGGCCCGGATGACTTTGGCCCAGTAAGCCGGTTGGCACAGGATCTCGCGGGCAAAGTCCGAGGGCCCTTCCCATTCCAAGATCCAGTTCTCTCGGATGTAGCGGCTGATGTAGGTCATCTGCAAGTATGTGTAGTTAGCCGCTCTCATGGCAGTGTTCCATTCCAGGCGCATTTTGGGTAACAGGGCTGCAGGGCCCGCGAGGGCGATGAGATCGGTGAGTATATCGTGAGACGTAACAAGCTGGATCTTGCCATCTCGGGCAACCAGGTCTGTCGACGACGACCCACGCTTGAAGATCTTGGAGGGGTTAGGGCAGGTCTGATCTTCAACCTAGTCGGTCATGGCCTTCTTATAAGCCGCAAACTTGTCGTTGTCAACCCAATGCTCGTGGTTGTACGTTGTCTTGCAGCATGTGGCCTGACCACCTATGCCGGGGCCAGCACAGAGATGAGTCTGAGTGTCTAGAGCGACACGCACGCGATCGCTAGGGCACCCGCTACGACAGAACCCATAAATGGGTTCGTCTTTGGGATAAGGACCAATGTCGCGTCTGACCTCGCAGTCAATAAAGCGCATGTCAGGATCGGTTTTGCAACAGTAGTTCCGCGCCTGAACGCCGATGATGGGAGTGCCCAACTCATTCTTTCTGTCATTGCATTTCCCTCCGCCTGACCCCGAAGACGAACTGGCTAGCGGCCAACTCCAATCCTCATAGGGGCAATCAGGGCTGGCGTCGCACTCTGGGTACTCTCCCCACTTGCAGGTGCCGTAGACCTTCATACTCTAGCTCTTGGTCTCACAACAAGCTGTCTGAACGTATGGTCGGTCGGGCCTGTGCTTGCAGTACATCGAGTTAGACCCGACCTCGACCATGCCGCTCGGACAACTTGTCACCTTCTGGCAATCTCCACCACTATGGCCGTAAAATCCACACACGGGGGTGTCCTCGTCTGCAGGGCAGCAGAAAAGGTGCCCGCCGTCACCACCGCAGCCCGTCTCGTCAAACATTTGCTCGCCCTTTCGTGCCCCAGAATCACTGCGAGGAACAGTCTTCCAGCCCTTGGGACATCCTTCTCTGCAGTTGGCCCAGCGACATTGTTCGTACGGCGTCTTGACCCACTTGCCCGCATCCTCAGTTTGATCCAAAGAACCCTTTGTAGTGTTGCGGCCGAGCACGTCGGCCAAGGCGAGGTTATACTTGGCATCTCTCGTGTCGTGAGTGATGGCCCAGACCATGACACCGCCCAGGCATCGTTCTTCCGCACGGTTCACCTTGAGTTTGAGCGTCTCAGCATCATCATATGACGCCCACTCTCTTCCCCATGTAATCAACTTAACAGCTTCTTCTTTGTAGAGCTTAGGTGTCAAGTCCCAGTCTTTGATCACACCTTCAATCTCCGAGTTGAGCAAGATACCCTTCTCTGCGCTGCATTTTCCCGCGTTGGCTGGACCGTTAAACTGACAACCTGGCTCAACACAGCTCGCTATTTTAGCCATAAATGCACGACCGTAAAAGCCGAGGCCCATGACAATCTTGTCCGGGTCGATGTCGTTGCGCCAAAAAAGATCCAGTGCAGAATCGATCTCAGTGAGGTTGGTGTGAGCGTTGAGATAGGGCTTTGTCCAGTTGGCGTGCTGGTCCCAAACGCCGTGCAAGTCGTAGGACATGATGTTGAAGAAGTCAACTGTGCGTTCCTGGGCATGGTTAGTTCAGTTATTATCTCGGCGACAGATAGACCTACCAGTTTCTTGATATCAAAGTACTGTAGGTACCAGTAGGATGCAGGAAGAGTGATAGTCAAGCCTCTATCACCATCCTCCATCAGGTCCTTCAAATTGGACATAAATTTGGGGAAATTCTCATAGTCCGATTCCATGCCGCCACGATCCTTGTCAACCGGGTATTCCCAGTCCAAGTCTAATCCATCAAACTTGTGGAGTGCCATGAAAGACATTAGTGAGACAAGAAACTTCTGTTGGTTTCCTTCCGAGTTAACCAGGTTCGAAAAGACCTTGTGTGTACGTCCAGGATCATTGAATGTCCAACCGCCAATGGCAAGAAAAATCTTGAGATTCCTGTCTCTCCTCTTCAATGCAATCAGCCGCTCATACATGAGCTTGCCTTCTTCGTCATTGGCTTCAACCACATAAGTGAAGGGGTTGATAGTACCAAACGCGAAGTTGATATGCGTGTACAGACCAATGGGAATCTGTTCAGGCATGAAAACCTCACAAGCTCGGTTTTTGGCCCAGCCTTCAAAGTAGCCGACGACACGCGGTATGTTGCCGACCTTCCTACAGTTTGGACATTTGACCGTCTTGCTTCCACAGAAGTCCTTGGTTGTCTATCGACTATTTATTAGCACGTGACGTTTTTGGTCGTATCTTGGTCTGCTTACACCGCAGTATCCGTGCTTGGAGCAGCAGACATTCAGGGGACATTTATCTCTCTGAGCCCACGCTGATCCGAATCCGGGATTGCACTCTGACAGTCTGTCACAGTCAGAGCGGCAGACAGATTTTCCGCAATCTTGCTTGAGTTAGCCTCTGTTCTAACGTTCCTTCTTTTACTTTCATATAAGTTCACAACAAAAAGCATCATGACTCCAATGCTCACACGAGCCTCTTTTCTAATGAGCATGCAGGTAAATATCTTACTTACAGTCAGGGCCAAAGCCACAGTTTCCAGACTTGTTGCAGCAACCCTGAGCACACCTCCTGGTAGCGCTGCAGGTTGTGCTGTCTGCTGCTGTTGCTACGTACGCACATAGCAGCAGCACAACCAAGACCCAAGAGCGAAAACGCATCTTGGCCTCGCTGATGGGGGCTGAACCGAGAGAATTGAATGAAGAGACGCCCAGTCACAATAGGATTGTATTGATCTATGGGAAGAATATGTTTGCGAAAAAAGAAGGTAAAAGCTACAATCAAACGTCCTTTCACGGACGTTCTAGCAGAGGAAGAGTTTGCAAACGAAACGACAGACGGGATGCAGCAGAGGGGATCTTTCAACCAGATACAGACGCTTGGTTTTGTTTCAGTACCATCGGAACAAAAACGCCTGACCTCGAAATGATTTGCTCCACCATTCGGCCAAGAGCTGCAGAAGAGACCCTGAAGCGGGCTGGAGATCGACCAGGACTCAGGGTCCAAAGACTTTTCGTTACAAGGAATGACTCGCCAAGGAGTCAAAAAATCACAGGTGCTTCGAAACCCAGTACCACGCAAGATGGTCTCATCGACAGTTGCATCTCTTTCCACCAAGCCGGAAAGGGTGAGACATATGCCAAGATCATCTCCAATTTCGGCACGTTCGACTTCGATACCTTCTTTAAGTGGAATCCTGCCGTTAATGCAGACTGCAGTGGCATTTGGGCTGGTTACTACTACTGTGTTAGTGTCCCTGGCACGCCCGCCCAGAAACCTTCGGCGACTTCACTAAAGCCTACAGCTACTGGAGGTGTTCAAACCCCTTCTCCTATCCAGGAAGGGCTTATTAAGAACTGCAACAAATTCCACTAAATCACTTCCACTACTACTTGCGCATCCATCAAGAACTACTACAATCTGCCCCTCTCCCAATTTATCGCCTAGAATCCTAATGTTTAGGCTAACTGCTCTAATTTGTGGGCTAGGTATTGGGTTTATGTTGGTGTCGAGGGATATAAGCCCACGACGACTACTAAAGCTACTTCCACAACCACACTGCCCGCCAACGGTATCAGCACTCCATCGCCTATCCAGAACGGCATCAGCAAGAACTGCAACAAATTCCACAAGATCCAGTCTACGACTACCTATATATCCATTGAGAACTACTACAACGTTCCGTTTGCCACCTTTTACTCATAGAACCCTGCTATTGGTAAGAATTGCGAATCTCTACTAACCAACTATTGGGTCTGTGTCGGAGTTGTGGGATGGTCCCCCCCTACCAAGACCAAGACCACAACTACAAAGGCTGCTACGACTACCAAGCCGTCGAACGGCATCTCAACGCCTCTGCCTATCCAAGCTAACATGGTTAGAAACTGTAACAAGTTCCATCCAGTCAGCTCAACAACGACCTGCTCGTCCATCCAGAATTACTATTCCATCTCTTTATCAGACTTTGGGAAGTGGAATCCTACGGTCGGTGCTAACTGCACAAACCTTTAGGCTGGATAACGTCTGCGTCGGTGTCATCGGTGGCACCCCTACCAAGCCCAGCGACGGTATCAAGACGCCCTCGCCGATTCAACCCAAGATGACAACCAACTGTAAGAAGTTTCACAAGGTAGCTTCTACAACTACCTGTGCCTCGATTCAGAAGTACTACAAGATTACCATGGCTCAGTTGCTGAAGTGGAACCCGACAGTCGGCAGTGGGTGCGAGAAGCTCTGGGCTGACTATTGGGTTTGTGTTGGGGTTTAGATAGACAGTGTATATACAATTAGCTCTTACGATAACTTTTACCGATGTATGATATCGCCCATATTCTCGCAATCTTCACATCCCCGGTTGGTGTCAGCATCAGCTAACATCGGTGCATACACTTTCAGTATATTCAATATCATATCTGAGTATACAAAAGGGAAACGGACCATCATCTTCAGTAGCGACTGCTGCTTTTCAATGTCGCTAGATAATGCCATGAAACGAAATACTGGATGTAGGGTAGTCAGGTGAACGGGCGGCAGGGATATTCCTTCTCGCTCTAGGCTCCGACTCGACCCCTGGCTTACAGGGATAGGTAATTCCGTTGTCTTTTGGATTATGTCAGACATTCTTGGAGAGTCATCGTAGTTATGATGTTGATGTAGGGGAGAAATAAATAGACCAGTTGCCCTGGGGCTGTTACAAAGAGAAGAGAAACAAGTTTCACTGTTACGAAAATTGATGCATTCTACTGTATAGGTTTTACTGGAGCCACTACGTCTTAGTACAACCTTCCAGTCTTCACTTGATGCATATCTTTTCGGGCTTATATCTCTTTATATTTTTAACTGTTTTCCGATTAGGAGTAGCTCTAGCTAGCGTTGTAAAGCTCGATGAATATTGCCCTAATTACTCTCACGACTCAGTTCTCAAATCTTGAGTATCATAGTGCCAGCATCCATCACGAATCTCTGAGTACTGTCCAGTCCTAAAGAGGGCACCGTCACCAGCCCAGATGAGATTTTCAAGCTCTTCCTCGTCTCCATCGAAACTCAAGGCATTTTCAGTGCGATCTTCATGGAAGATTAGGTGATGCCACAATTCGACCAGGTAGCCCGTGGGAATCCTCATCCAGCCCCATGGCGTGTGTCCTTCTCTCCACAGTACTGAAACGGCTTTGACGATAAATTCGCCTCTGTCAACATCCTTTAGAACTGATTCATCGGCGAGAAGAACATAGTCAAACACCCAATCCGCCATTCCCCGAACCCCCTTGGGCCAAATGCCCTTTCGTCGATGGGCTCCCACATTGATAATTTGAGTCCGGTCTTCCTTTTCTTTCTTTGCGAACTCGCGAAGCCTTGGAATATCGAAGCCATCAAACAGAGCAGGGTCCTCACGAACATCGAGACTGAACAAGTCCTTCAGTCGTTGGATGTCGTCTTGTTTTATCTCCTCTTCAAACCCAATTTCCTTGTGGTTGTCAGGGTCAAAGGCGCCGAATGCCAATTTGGTTTGTTGTCTGAGAGAGTAGAGAAGCATTTGCCAGGCATCGTCAGACTCCTCGCCGCAGTAGGTCCGATAAATTGTAAAGCCCCATTTGCGATCCTTCCTCCCTCTTCCCTTTTCATACTCCCAAGTTTTATCGATCATTTCTTCAATAAAGTTGGTCATGTTCAGAATGGCTTGGGAGTGACAGTTGGGATTGCGACTGGTACGGTTTGCGGAAAATAATGGACCACTGTAGACAAAAAAGGAGGGAGAAGTGAGGTCAGCAAGGCTGTAACTAAAAGATGTAATGTATCGCACAGTCTTCGCGTAAGTCATTATTCTGGTTAGTGGCATATTGCCCACAGCACATACCAGGACAGCTAACCAAGGTTGACAAATGTGGATTCATCTTTATTAGAGGATATCAGTTAAATAGTGACTGGAACAACAAACCTGTATTTATGATTGAGTGAAGAAGGATTACTTTGATGACTCTTGCAAGCCAGCACACAGAGTGCTAGGATCGGAAAGCCTCATGAATACACTCCCTGTCATTCACAAATAACTATATGATTCTTGCACAATTAAACACATTATTCTGCCCATTGTCAAATAACTTTACAGGTCCCGCTTACCTCCTCGTGCGATTTTAACAAACTGTATCAGAGCAACTGACGAGACAAGCAACGATGAGCCTCCACGGAATTCCACTATCAAGGTCACACAACATCCTCTCGGGTTATCGTTGAACGGATTGTCGCCAACACCCACGATATCAGACCAAACAGGGATCCTGATGTCTTTGTCCACTGACCAATCGTTATCCTTGTCATCAGCGTGCCACTGTCCGAGTTGGTCACGTCCAACATGAAGCTCTACTCGGATGATTTTGCAGCGGGCGCCTGGATCAGGCTGAGGATGCGGAGAAAGTGAGACTTCAAGCTGAACCGGCATGGTTGCATGGCCGGTGAGAGCCTCCTCGTGGAAGGATGGCAGCGTTGGCAGTGGGAAGTGCACTTTTCCCTCAGAGTCTGACTCTTCTCATATACATTAGTCAACGTCTTGGTCTCTGCCTCTCGGGCATCGAATACTTTTCGAATTGATGACGGCGTCTTGGCTAAACGGGCTAATATGGAGAGGACACTCGCTATCGGAAATCGCAGCGCTGCGGTGCAGCGAGGATACGTTGAGCTTGGTGGGACCTGAAGTGATCGTTCGAGAGACCTTGATATTGTTAATGGACCGTAGATAGTTGCTGATAGCGTCTGGATATAACGATGATACTGGGCTGATTTATGTTGTGGGGTCGATAAAGTCATTGGATGACTGAGCAATGGAGCCGTTTCACTCATACATCATAGGTGTGGGAGACCTGGAGGTGCCATGGCATCTGGTACTTATAGAGTTGTTCGAAGGCGCTACATACTCGAGGGTGTACAAATTGAAATGTCTAACTCGTAGTGTAGGTGTTAGTTTGAGTCATTGCCTCTGCTGTAGTAAGAGCTTGTAGAATTGGGATTTTGTTTTTGCCTTATACTATTTGTTGCGACCCTTTAGAAAGCTATTATTTATCTAACTTAGTTCTTATGTAATGTAATCAAGGCTCTACTCCGGCAATGTCTTCGTGATTGTCAATGAAACAGTTCCCGGACATCACAACTCACAGCCAATCAGGACTGGTACCGCCATCCTCCTCTTCAGTGATCTTCCATTGATACTTGGAGCCAAAGAACCCAGACGACTTAGGTGAAAACTTTGGATGCTCCGCGTTACCCGTCTTGAAGATAATCTTGAGGTCAGGCACCTGGAAAAGAGAAAGCCCGCCTTAGAGATTGATCTATGTTTCTCTGATGGGGTCAATCGCACGTCCCGCTAGACATACGACGGCTCAGTCGAATGATCCAGCCTCGTGAAAATGATTAATTTGCTATGGGTAACTAGAGCTAGTCTTTCGTTTACTCCCTAGACGTTCATGACAGACCTTCTGTAAGAAATGTATTTATATAGCAGTAGAGTCCTTCAAATTTATATACATGTATCAGCCAAAAAAAAGAAAAAAAGAAAAAGAAGAAAAAAACAACGTTGTCGCTTTCCTTCTTATGCAGTGATTTCAGGAAGGTTTTCCAACAGTCAAGCAATACGAAGAAGAGGAACATAGAGTGAACAGCTAATGAAGCCGACGATACATGATATTATTTCTAAACCTGAAAAATGTGTTAATTTCTAAAAAGCGGGCTTGGCAGAGCCCTTCTTTACTCTGCCACCGAAACCCCAGGCAATCTGATAAGCAATCTGAATCGAAGTATCCAGATTATCGGCTAAGACCAGATAAGTCCTGTATTCTTCTGGAAAAGACGACCGGCAGCCACTAAGTCCAATAGGGTATTATCTTGCCCTCCGGAAATAATCTCCTCTGCAAGCGTACCCGTCTCAATTTTACCGACCGTGCTAATGAGGAGCTTATCTCCAACAGACTTCTAATGTGGCAAGCTTAGGCGGGCTTCTGTTGTTACAAGACGAGCCGGGCTGAAGCTGCCACGAGCTGAGGAAGCAGAGCCGGTTGATGCAACAAGTAGACTACATCCCGTAGGAAGGACTTGGAATTTTTTTTTAATAACTAAATGCATCCCGTCTGATTGCCCGGAAGGAGTTGGAAGTCTTTCCCAACTTTGAAAGGATTCTTTGATAGTATCGGCTTTCTCCGAATGGTTATGATCCTAGATGCTATAGGATTGCTTTTATGGGGATCGTGAACGTTTAGTTGGCGGTTAGAAATCGAGTAATAGCTCGTCTGCAGATATATTAGATTCATATAGTAATAGCACTACTTATAAACCTAAATTTGTAATCCTCTTTAGAATTATTATTTTAATCGTAATATAGGATATATCGCTTATAAAACTCACTCCTAAGGCATTACTTTACGGGGATTTAAGACTTTTAAGCCCAGCTATTTCATTAGCTTATATAATTACCTAGTCCCTTTACCGCTTAGCCTAATCTCTTCTATTATAATATACAGTTGCTCCTTACCGTTAAATATCTGGGTTATTAGTTAAAGCAAATGCTTTAAGTTATATTATAATAATACTAGATTCTTTTCTAAAAATAGATAGCTTAATAAGATAGCTTATATATATCTTAAGTTATCTATCTATCTTAATAGGTATAGCTAATAGTATAAGCCTTATTATTATATATTATAGTATCTACTTTATATAATTAGATAGCACTATAGCCTATTACTCTTAATGCTATATTATATAATAATTATTTTTTAGCTACTATAATTGAATTATCTGGACTTTTTACCCTAAGAAAGAAGTTCGGTATAATAGGAAGATCATATTATATCAAAGGGATAATATGACCGCCAAGTTCATAATGCACTTTCTGGTCAAGTTATTCAGGATGAGCACTATAGTATAGATCTAGGTTGCCTGGCATAAGTATACTATCGGTCAAATGGTTAAGGTTTGTGAATAGGACTTGGCGAGCGGTATATATTCTATCCCCGATATTCCCTTCTATCATAGGGATAATATCGATAATGACCTGGCTCTCTTTCGATGCATGCGCATCTGCCCGCTGAAAAGCTTCGAACTGATCATCTGGAAACACGGAGGGGAAAGTGAGCGTAGAGGCTGTCCCAAAGTGGATCATTAACACAAGGAAGCTTTACTAGCTATAATTAGAACCTTAGAAATTAAATTAGATGATGTATTAAATTTAAGATGCATCTGCTGTTTTCATGCTGTAGGGGGGAGTGTCGTCAAGTAAGCGCCCGAAAGTGTCGGGGGTGGGAAACATTCTGGGCCGGTTCAGAGCCGGAAAACGGTAGATGGGGCCTGATTACTGGCTCTATCTTATCTTAAACGGTATAGAGCATAATCGGCGCCGGAGTGGAGACATCGTCAATTAAATTTCGGTGTCGAAGATAAGTATACGTTATTGTTCTTAATATCTACCCTCAGTTAGAAGAGTGACAGCTATGTATATATGAGCTTAAAAGGCCGATAAAAGACTTTTATAATAGCTGACAGAGCCTTCCCTCTTACTTAAGCATATATCCGTTTAAAGACAGAGGTCAATAGTCTATTGTAGCTGTTTTGTTATCCTCTTGTTATATTGTGTGTAATCTTAACGTGCAATTGGTCAGAGTGAAACTTGCGGACCTCCTAAAAGGGAGGACAGCGGTTGCTGAAAACAGAGGCTTCGACCTCAGAAAGCTACGACTCTTCTACAGAATGAATGAACTTGATGGGATCCCGTATTTTCTACGAGCTTTGGTTGTATGTGAAAGAATCTGCCGTAAACAGAGGCTATATCGAACAGTTGATCACACTTTACAACTAGTAGGAGAACCATGATAAGTGCGCGCTTGCATTCTCTGAAACGCAGTAATACCGTCACAGAGCGTAAGAATAATGGTATGTTTTGTGAATATCATATTGAAACCACAACTACTACTTGGTTGATAAATAAATGTTACTGTCCATCATACTTCGGCTTTCTCATCATGCACAGCATGAACCTTTCCATCATCTGTCAACACCGACCCTCTCCTCCTCGGTGCCACCACGGCTGCTCTCGTATCCCAATAGAGATAGATGGGCTCACCATCATCTTCCAGATCACCCTGGAGCTCACCGTTGCCACCAACCTCAATGACGCGCCAACCCGCCCGTGCAACTCGTTCACGGCAGACCGCGTTCATGTTGGCGAACCTGACCTCAGTGCCGTCTCCACCATAAGACTTGATGTTTGAAACAAGGTTCTTCAAGTATGTCACCGCCGTGGTATCGAGCATATTGACGCGTGAAAAGTCCAGGACGACCAGTCCAATGCCAGGTAGTGATGAGGGGTCGTTGATGTTGGCCTTCTTGCGGAGACGTGCTACTCTCTTTCCACCTACCACAGACCAGTTCCTTTCTGTTTCGGGCCCATGGCTACCACTGTAGTAGGCGGCATGATAAGTCTGAATCTCATCAAGTACCTTGGTGGTGTTGGCAAAGGCGTTGGGGAAGATTATAGACTCGTTAAAGGTAAAGATTCTTGCGTCTTCTGGGATTGTAGGTGGAGAGGTGTGGTTGTTTTCAAGTGCCCAGGTAGGTCTGCGGTTGGATTCAACGTCGGCACCAGTTGATGTCAGCCGGGTAAAGACCTGACGAAGGAGGATGTAGACAATATTGAAACCCACAGCACAGCCGATGCCCACCTCACTAGAGTGAAAGAGGGTGACCCAGAGTGCAAGCATGGACGAGATGAAATCAGCCAACGATGTCTTCCAGTACCGGTAGAAAGTTGAAGGTGGAGAGATCAGACCCCAAACAGCAGTGATGATGATAGCAGCTAAAGTAGCTTTGGGGATCCAGAAGAGTGCTCCAACAAGCTCATAAACGCAAACCAGTACAACAGCCATGGTAACAACACCAGAGAGGGGAGACTTGACATTGCATGACGAGTTGACAGCGGTACGGGACATGGCTCCACCAACACCCATAGCATGGAAGAAACTGTTGAAGAAGTTGGTGATGCCAAGGTAGCATAGCTCTTGACTTTGATCAGAGGTGTAGCTGTTCTTGACTGCAAAGGCGCGAGCGATGGCCAAGTGCTCAACTGCGGATCCGATGAACACAGCGATACTGCGACCAGCGACTTCGGGGATAAGGTCTGCCTTTGGCATTGTGGGTACTTGCTGACCTTCAGACTGGACTTTGACAACTTCAAATAGATATTCTTCTCTATTTTTGTTGACGCCGTAGCTGATGCCAGTGAACAGGACGAGGGCTAGAAATGCTCTTGTTGTAGACAGAAGCCAGATGACCTTGTTATCCTTGCTCCATCTCTTTCCAGATTTCTCAAGGATTGTGAGGAACAGAATTCCAGTGAAGCCAATGAGACAGGCCCAGCCGTTCGCATTGGGGAGTTCACTAAAGATATCATGGATCTGTTTGGCTGCGCCATCGCGGACATTGTCTTCACCGAGGAGAGAGTCCATCTGGTTCAGAATAATGGTGATGGCGATGGCAGTGATGAAGCCACTAAGGACAGGAAGAGATATAAATTCGAGGAGGAATCCGAGCTTCAGGAAGCCGAGTATCATACCGTAGATACCCATCATGAAGGCTGTCGCGGAGGCGATTTCGGACGGAGTCCATCTGTCTTGTAGGGCGTGAACGTTTTCGGAGGTGAGGAGACCGATGAGCGAGGTTGGGCCAGTAGAGACATCTAATTACAGTCAAACGTCAGCTCAATAATCGAGGGTCTGTCAGCTTAACTTACCTTTAGTAGAACCCATGAATGCATAGATCACAGCTGGGAGCCAACTCGACATCAAGCCATACTCAACAGGGATATTCGCGATCTTGGCATAGGACAAGCCCTGAGGAATGAGCATAAGACCCAAGGTCAGACCAGCAATAAGATCATTGATGAGCCATCGCAGATTATATCGTGGTAGCCAGCCAACGATGGGAACTTTGTCACTGATGTATTGTACTGTTCCCGAGGGGAGAGCTTTGGCCCCTTTGACGCTCAGTCGAGCTGCTCGATTCCAGGTAACGTCGTTTTTAACATCGGATTGGAAGTTTTTGAGAGCATTCATATTCATCTCTGCAATGCTGTAGAGCTTGTTTGAAGTGATTTGAAAAGATGCAATTCAATTCATGTAGTGATTCACTTGGGGTTGATATAGACTTTAACTACAGATAGCAACGCATGGCTCGCATCCAAAACATACTGCCGAGTGCATCACCATCACACCCTATCGCCTACCTGTCATGTGGCAGCTTGCACATACGTACAGACATACAGATAGATAGTCTATCAACTACTAAAGTGTATCACACCTCACTACATTTGACGACCACTCCCCGTACACCCTTCCAGGCCCTCACTGCACAGCGGATTGGGCACATTTATATGCGTAACACTCGATACGACGGGCGTATAACCTCATCAAGGAATTCATCTACATAATACCGAATACCGACAGATATCCATCTCATCCGAAGTCAACAACACACCTCAATTGAGTTTGGGAGGGAGTGTTTATCGTTGCAAAAGGTGCCTGGCCATACCATTTCAAGACTCTGTAAGCTGACGATACGCAAAGAGGTGTTGACGGTGGTTGTGTCACCGGCATATGAGGGGTTACGCTGACGAACAAGCTTGATCCTACAGTCCACATGATATGACCAGCTTGATGAATTTGGATCAAGATGAATGGCTGTTTGAACGGTGCTGCGTTGACGAGTGAGGGTCGCTTACATCGGGCTTTGTAGATCTCCCGCCGTTTTGAGACCCATGTCTTACTTTTGTCGCCGAGACAAGGATACATGAAACATTTTTAGAACTTTACAAGGAGTGACTCTACACGGAACTCGGATGTAAGGCATGACTGGGTCCCAACTTTATCAAGGCGGTTATCGTATAGTCTAACGAGTCATACGGACCGTTTATTCTAAGCTATCGAGTTCCCATATACGAGCGAGTTTCCTAAAGCTCTCAAGCTGCTGCAAGCCACGTTCTAGATCATTTTACAGCAGTTATGCTAGACTAGGTTACACATGTCGTTACATCGCTAGCCCGATAGACTTCGTCATTTCACGAAGACCCCTCATCTGCAGGCCACACAGCCCATCCAAACATGACGAGTAACTTGAGCAAAGCGGCAATCCACAAGGCTCCTGAAGTTCCCAGTTCGCTCTTGGCAATAATTCCTCCAATAATGGCTCCGATGAGAAGAAGCACCGGTGCAGCCACACGCCTGTTCCTCTCCACGTTGGAAGCAGTAAACAACCCCGCATCTGAAAACAGATCGCAGTAGATGCTCGTGAGTACGACGCTGGTTAGAGCGTTGAACTTGAGCGCTCTGCTCGCCACGGCTTGCCCGCAGCTTTGAAAGGCCACGAGGGCGATTGGCACGATCACGTACCAGGGCACGTCGTCTGGACCAGCGCCTTTCGGGCCCCATGTCAGAATGGACGCTGCTGCCACGATGAACGCTGTCTGAATGCCAAAAGACAAACAAAAGACCCATTTGCGTCTTGGGCTAGACGTGAAGGCTCGATGCAGACGGCTGAACAGAAAGGAACCGATGCAAAAAGACAGAATCGAGGTTCCAGACTTTTTCCACCGGTTCGTCCCCGCCGTTGGACCAAGACCGAGATAAACCGTATTACCTGTGAGTTCGTCAGTATGATGATTCCCAAGACTAACAAATAAGTAAATCTTGACCTGTCTGCATGGACACGAAAGCACCCCACGTGGAAATGGAAGCACTGTCGAGAATGCCTGTTATGATATAACACGAGAGAAGCATAACATCCGCCCAATCTCGACGAACATCAGCACCTAATCTCGTGCGCAACCAAGATCTAGATCCCGGCTTTGGTGCGAGCAGAGGCTGCGTTTCGTCATTTTGAGTAGAAATGCCGTTTTCAGCTCTGCTTTCACCGTTGGAGATTGCACCGTAGGGTTGAGACATGGTTTCTTTGGTCGTATGATCTGAATGTGTGACAATGAACTTGATAGTAGGTATTGATGTCTCTTTGGAATGGTTCGATGACGGGGAGTAAATAAGCACGACGCCAAAGACCAGAATAAACTACAATAGCGCCCGCAACTTAATCGCCAAGAACCTCGTCCGGAATGAAGTTTAGCTTATCACTACCGTCACATAGTGTCATCGCTTAGAGGATAGTCTTTGCACTCTTAGTTCTCAACCCCGCGTTTTCACCGAAGGTGTGTCGCAACACAAGGACAACCAAGTTCCGGACCTGTATACCCGTTAATTCCGCCATCCGAGGGGAGACACTACAATCGTCCAGATCGACATGGCTCGTCTCTAATAAGCGGGGAATTGTAAATCTGTGCTTATACCCGATTCCAAACTGCAATGCTACTGTCCTTCGGCGTCATCTTTTTACAAAGCCTGACACCCCCTCTCAATATCACCTATTTCCCCTCATTTTAACTTGTTTAAGCAGCTGCAAGTAACACAAACACACCATATCGTTTCAAGAAAGTTCCCTAGTTCTCAAAGCCAACCTCTCATCGTCAACAACGCGCTTGCGAGGTTGATCGTCTGGAGGTTGCCCCATGTTTGTGCCACATGGCTGCATCTGATAATGGCTCTTGTTGCAGGGCGCTATGTGCCGGATACCCGTTTTTACGGCACTCGTCAGCGTCACCATGCAATGGCACCTTGGACGGGTTTTGTAAGCCTGTTCGAATAAGCCTGTTTCGGGGATGAACCGGCTATCGCCTTCTCGGTATCATGATCTTTGTGCCGAAAGAATCTTGGCGATGATTTGGCTTTCAGCTTCAAATGATACTTAACGTGAGAGGACAATGAACAATTGAGCTACTTCAACAATTCAATTGTATTAGCAAGATACATCATCAGGCCCAATTTCCCCTCAACCATCACGTCATTTGTTTTTTGGTTCAAACCTTGTTATTGATATCTACTTGGAGGTAGATTCCATTTTCTCCTCCATTGATCATCTGCAATCATGCATCTTTATCAAATTGCTTTCTTTTCGGTCCTTCTGGACATTTGCGCTGGCGTCCCAGTCCAAGACAGTCCTCGTGAGCGACTGCTCAAGGGCCTTGGGATCCCAGACAATTACCGTGGCGTGACTGGTGGCAAGAAGATCCCCTTCACTCCTGGTGACAGAGATCCCTACGACTCACCCGTCGACTCTGTCGGGGACAAGCTTGACCCTCTTCCCTGGCGTAATGGTCTTGGAGCTTCTGTTCTTGGACCTTGGAATGAGGCGCGATCGCGTCAGAACCCAGATCTCGTCAGACCACCTAGCACTGACCATGGCAATCTTGCCAACATGCGATGGAGTTTTGCCGACTCCCATATCCGAATTGAGGTACGTCTCTTGCTTATAGAACTCAATAGTGGCTGACCTGAAGCAGGAAGGCGGATGGACTCGTCAAACAACCATTCGCGAGCTTCCAACAAGTATTGAGCTTGCTGGTGTGAACATGCGTCTTGGCGAAGGTGTCTACCGTGAGCTTCACTGGCACAAGGAGGCTGAGTGGGCTTATGTCCTTGACGGAGAGGTTCGAGTGACAGCTCTGGACTACGAGGGTGGCAACTTCATTGACGACCTCAAGAAGGGAGATCTATGGGTAAGTAAACTTGATTCATGATTAAGACCCGACTAACAAGCCTTTAGTACTTTCCCAGCGGAGTCCCTCACTCCCTCCAGGGTCTCAGCCCAAACGGTACTGAGTTTCTCCTCATCTTTGATGATGGACGTTTCTCTGAGGAGTCAACATTTGTGCTCACTGACTGGCTCGGTATGGTCTATCTCAGCTGTTTGCATATCACATGGCTAACAAATTCAGCACACACACCCAAGTCAGTCATCTCCAAGAACTTCGACTTGGATCCCGAGGTCTTCAAGAACCTTCCTGCGGGAGAAAAGTACATTTTCCAAGGTCGCAATCCTGGTAAAATCTCGGATGAAGCCCCCAAGGGCAAGAAGGCCAAGAAGTCGAAGTACAACTTTACCCACCGCATGCACGATCAAGTTCCCCTCAAGACCAGTGGCGGCCAAGTCCGCATCACTGACTCCAAGAACTTCCCCATCTCCAAGACCATCGCTGCAGCCCACGCCATCATCGATCCCGGTGCCATCCGGGAGATGCACTGGCATCCTTCTGCTGATGAGTGGTCGTTCTTCATCAAGGGTCGTGCAAGAGTTACCATCTTTGCTGCAGAGGGTACTGCTAGAACCTTTGACTACGTCCCTGGCGATGTCGGCATTGTTCCCCGAAACATGGGTCACTTTGTCGAGAACATTGGTGACGAGCCCATTGAGATGCTTGAGATCTTTAGGTCAGATGAGTTTAGAGATATTTCTCTGTTCCAGTGGATGGGCGAGACACCAAAGAAGCAGGTCATTGACACGCTCTTTGCTAATGATCCCAAGAATGCTGAGAGGTTTTGGGATAAGATCAAGGATGCTGATAATGAGGTTATTACCAAACCTGACTTTTACAAGCAGAAGGATGAGATTGTTGGCGAGTTATAATCTTAGTCTAGTGGTATAGATCTTTAGTAGGGCAGGGCCTACCCCGGATGCTTAAATGCAGAACAAATTGACACTTTATTTAATGCATTATAATTCCACTCGAGCCATGGTTCGTCAACAATTAAATTGGGAATTGACAGCGCAGGTAACAGTCATATAGCTTATTTTTGATTACAAGATCTTCATCCATCTGGGCTCAAGCTAAGAAGAGCAGTGTGGGGACATGCACTACCGTATATTTCCAGGAAATTGGTCGAGGGGAGTAAGCCAGCCACAGCAGGTCTAGGTAAGGTACTTAGCTACCCAATAATTTGCCAAAGGGTCAAGCAAATCAATAACGGCCTCTGTATACTTTATCATCCGGCCTAGATGATATCTAGAAGTGATTAACACGGCAAGACCCAGTGGCTTGCCTTAGTCGGTTTACTCCCCTCGACCGATTTCTTTTTGGAAATATACGGTAGACCTTGGTCATCTTCACAACAGCGACAACGTATCTCATGTCAACGTCCAGGATAATTCAACACAAGGTCATTGAAGTATAGGCCTCTAGTTTGACGACTCTTGCATCCGGAAATAAATTGAGGTTTCGTGGTCTAGTTGGTTATGGCATCTCGCTCACACCGAGAAGGTCCCCGGTTCGAGCCCGGGCGTAACCTTTCTTTTGCCAAGATGGCAGTCTAGTTGCAGAATTATTTTTTCTTTTTGTTCCATAATGATATATAAACATATCTAATTGAGTCAGGTAATAACAAATGTCTTTACATCGCTATACTTGATAAATAACCGGCCGTTATGGTATACGCTACCTTCGTTCACCACTTCAAAGCTACCTTGATAGAAGCGGCGAGTAGCTTACCGCCCTGTGCCTGAGTAGCAGCATTGGGGTGGTAATCACAGCCTGCTTCCGCACCTTGAGTCGGCCAGTCCACGAAATGAGTTTTGACACCGCTCAATTGTTTCATGGCATCCTTGAGTACACGAACATGGGTGCTCTTCTGCGCATCCGCTGCAGTAGGGTAGTTGTCATTCAACAATGGTGAAGACACGAAGAAGAACTGGGCTTTGGGATAGTGTGACTGGATGCTCTTGACCAGTTTGACGAGAGCTTTGGTGAGATCCGCTGGGTTGACTGGGTCCCGAACATTGAGATAACTAAAGTCGTTGGTGCCGAGATTGATGACAACAGCATCAGGGACCCATGACTTGGGGAACGGGAAACTGTTGTCCTTATCATTACCACCGTAGCGCGTGTAGATAGTGGGCATCGGTGGTGATGTATCAGGAGGAGACGAGGCGTAGTTGCGAATAAGACCCTTTCCACTCCAAGCTACAACGCTATAATCTGCGTTCAAAGACCGGGCTGCTACGGCACCGTATGTCTTGCCGTTGTTTTGAAGAGCAGCGGTATCCACGCAGGGAAGAACACCATCCAGACCATAGCCCACAGAGATGGAGTCTCCAATGATTTCGATCTTGCGCTTTGGCGGCGCAGTGTCGAGCAGTTTGCCATCAGTAGAAACACCAGCAATACTGAAAGTGCCAAACGACGTCTCTGACCGCTTGCGGAGCTCAACAGTATGAGTTCCCTTTGGCAATTTGGGGACCGATATCGAAGTGCCGTTCACGTTGGCAATGACAATTGGGTCTTTACCGTCAATGATCAGGTCGGCGCTTGAAGTTCCAGTGACCGCATTGATCTTGATAGTTGCTTCAGTTCCCGTGAAAGTGAAAGCCACGCCAGTACTCGGCCATGTGAGCTGCTTGGTCGCCGGGTTGACTCTACCAACAAAGCGATAGCCCTAGATGACGTTAGAACAGGTCAATGTCCGTTATGGTAAGACTTACAGGCACTTTAGCAGCCGTGACGGCAGTGACCAAAAACGTTAACACGGTCAGCTTCATCTTGGTGAACAAATGGTTCAAAGACGATTGTCGTTCATCACCGAAATTGAGGGATATTTCATGTATTTAAACATGTCCTGATTTTCGATGGTCTTCGGTGCGACCCATCCGAATTGCCTAAATGGGTAATTTACTGTCCCAGAAATCATCCACCACTCATAAACCCGACAAACAATTTACATCAAACATCAAATATCCATCGAGAGTCATGGTTCACTGTTTTATCTTTAATGGCATCGACGTTATTATTTGTTCATTGATCTTGAGTAGTGGCGCGATGCGCAACGACCGTGCCGACTGTTCCGATACACATGATGACCAAATGCGACACAGCGGTAAAGTCGCAATGCTAAACAATTTGTGATGACTTTCAAAACTGCTTCTATGATCTCTCAATCCGACTTTACCGCCTCAGAGTTTCTCAATGGGTGATACTCAGCAGGGTTGGTTCCCTCCAAAGGTCCAACAGCAGCCACACGCCGAGCATTCAACATATCAAGATCAATCCTCGGCCCGGTAAACGTGTTCTTCTTGGTAGTAAACCAGAGAACAATCACAAATCCCACCAATCCAACGAACACAACCGAGACGTAGCTCATGTTTTCTGCCGTGACTGGCATTGTTGTGGGAAAACAGTACAAGATGTCCAGGAAAACAACCCAAACTACGGAGATACCGTTGATCAAAGCGCCATACTTGCCGAGGTTGAAATATCGTAGTGGCAAGACTCGTTCGCGTCCTCTGTAGAGTAAAACGGCTTGTGGAATGATGCATGATGTCTGCAGGAAAATGATGGCTGCACTGACCATGGCGGCAAATGCAGTGGAGGAACCAAGGAAAATCAGACCATATAACTATAAGAGCAAGGTTAGTGTGGATCACATGGTCAACTCCAGGTCATTTACTGACTGTAATAAACGTTGCCGAAAGCAACAAAGCGTTGACAGGCACCTCAAATTTGGGATGGACACGTTCCCAAAAGTGTGAGTACGGTAATGCGCCATCACGAGACACGGCCCATAGCGTTCGTGATGAAGTCGTGGCTACAGATGGTCAGCTTGGAAGTCACGTCGTATGAGATATCTTACCGTTGGCGACAAGATTCGCAAAGAAGCAGAATGCAAACAAGGTCATCAACACCGTCGCCCCAGATCGAGATCCGGTTCCTTGAAAGTAAATCTCAAACAACGGTAGTCCAGTCGTCGTGTTGAGCACAGCCGAGATATCCGATATCGCATACATAAGAGAAGCCGCAAAAGGAAAGGCGGTCAAGAGCCCCATCAGCAAAGGGTATATCATGACCTTGGGTACGTTCTTGGCTGGGTTGGGGATCTCCTCACAGAGATGAGCACCACAGTCACTACCCAGAAAGGCATATACTGCGTTTCCAACCGCCAGCATGAAAGCAAATCCATCACTGGACCAGCCTGTTCTGTTGGTCGTATCTTTAAAGATAAACTCCGACGAAGCATGGTTCTTGGTTACCACGAACAGAGTGATGGTTGTGGCGCTGAGGGTCAAGACTGATAGTACGAATACCATCTTGTTGAAAAGAGGGATCCATCGTGACATGAATATGTTGGCGGAAGTGGCTATCCAGATTAGGGCAACGTATATCAGATACTGGTGCCATCGTTCCTGATTCCAATCGGGATGCCAGGCGCTCACGATGTCAAGGATCATTGATGAGACAAAGTTGGACACTGAGCTTGAAGCAAGCCACCAGCCAATGACGCTCATCCAGCCGTTTCTAAAATGGTTAGTATACTATAATAATAATATGGCAGACTGAATACTAACAGGTAAGACGCAAAGGGTTTGTAGTCATCTCTGGCTACCATAAACGACCAGTAATATTGTGCACCAGCGACTGGATACGCGGATGCAAGTTCTGCCATGCCCAATGAGACAATAGTAGTCATCACTCCCGCGATAGGAAGAGACCACAGGGTTCCCGCCGAGGAAGCCTCAGTCAAGCTGATACCAATCGAAGATCCTGTTCCCAGCCACGTACATGTGAGAGTGAACGACAGCGCGCCGAGTGACCACAACGAGAAACGGCGAGGCATAGCCTGCTGATACCCCGCTGCTTCAAGCTCCAGAGCATCGCTGTTGCCCGAGCTGTCGGAAGGAATTTGCGACATGGTGTTCATAATTCTTCGCCGAGTTTAACTTTGAGGGATGCTCGAGATTGATGGCTTGCGCGCAGCGATAGAGTAGTGAGTAGGTGCAAAAGAGGCTTTATATAGACCCCTCAACAGAGTAGGTATTGATCACGCGAGCGTGCTTCGCTGGAGTGACACGAGAGTTCCGAGTGACTGGGTCAGATCCAATGAGATGGACGATGGTGACAGAGATAAGAGTTTGTGCGACATGGACGGTGGGGATAATGTGGCTTGATTAAATATTCTTTTAACGAGTGTTAGATATGAGAAGCTTGGAGTTTCTGCGTAACTTTATATTTCTGAGACATTGTTGTGGTTGATGTCTTAAAAGTTTAATCATCATATTTTAATCTTCTTCTGTGGTATGATGTCACGTTGCGGCTGAACTTTATCGAGTACAAGATGTGGAGGCGCCAGCCTATGTCGGTATGTGAAGACCTCATCAGCAAGAGTAGCTCGTGTACGTGTATGAACATGAGATGATTGGATGCTAAAACTGGTTGTTTTGCCGATGGACAAAAGACTGCATAACTAGCGAACAGGTGGATGATCAGTGCCTCAACAGCACTGGCACGGTTGACGGCTAGGCAGTAAGTATGAGTCGACGGCACGATAGGTATTATTACAGCTCCAGGGTAGGCATAGGAGAGTCGACTAGAGTGAGGGAATCGTCCTGGCAAAGAGAATAGAAAGTACGGTTAAATACCCTATACATATTGATCCGCTAGCATTGTATGTCTCATAAGCAATCAATAAGTTTTCTAATTCTTGATACATATTTACCGGACAGTACCACTATATTTAGTTCCTCCGAGTTTATGCTGCTCAGCATTTTTCTCATCCGTCCTGACGTCACGTAAGCAATGAATACGACACAACCAATGTCGCGGCGATTGGCGAGATGCAGAGAGTACATATAACAGCAGATGTGCCAAGACATATGAAATCGAGTACAAGGTCCTGTCCAGCTGAAAAAGAAGCAATCAACCAACGAGGTATTCGACAAAGATCCCATGACATAATGAATCAAGGTTATTCGACTGTTTAGGGCTGGAGTGCGTTTCGTATTCTTCCAATGCAACTCACCATCCTGGTCCTGAATCGAGATAATTTCCCTCTAGTCAATCTGATTGGTAGCCTTGTGATCTTCAATTTTAGCGCATGCGGCTTTGCTTACTTCTCGTATGACATGACTCGAATGGTGTTGGTCAGACGCACGGCCTGGTCCAGTTGAGCTTTTCCCGAAACTGTCGAATAAACGAAAATTGGGCTCGGCAAGTTGTCTTTTATTGAGATCCTCGCTTGTGGGCTGGCTCAATAACTAAAGACCGGGACTGTGCTTGAAAGATGGCCAACTCTCCAGTCAGTAAGCGACATGCTTCTCCCGGAGACGGGAGGCCCGAGGATATCCTGGAAATCTCAGTCTTACCACCTGGTAAATCAACCAATAGAGGTTTGTATGTTGAGTTAGCGAAGTTGCATTCGTATCAGCATCCAACCACCTGCAGCTTGGTATGCATTTCACCCTTCCAGTTGGCTGCCTACTTCGTACCGATGTCTATATAACTACAAGCTGGAAGCAGTGGCGTTTTGAGACTGTCATCTTTCTTACTGTCATCACTCTGTTTCACAATGTCATTCATTCTCACCGGCAGAAAGCTTACTATTCTACCATTGGTATATCAAAGTCAAGAAATTGACAGCTCAGAGTGGATAACCCTCTTTACCCTATGCCTCGCTCCACTCATCGCGCATATCATAGCCGGTACACCCTCGCCGGTTTATCTTCATCAAAGCCGGCCACGATGGCACGAACAGATCTGCCAGTACAACCCAACGTCAATCCTCTGGCGGTACGCTGCGATAGCCGATAGACGCATCCGAGCCAAATCTTGGGATCGGACTGACCTCGCTCCTACTAATGCCATCTTCTGGACTAATCGAGGCTGGGATGGTTCTGAGGCTATGATTGCAAGCAGCGCGGCGTATTGCTATCACTTTCCTGATAACACGAGGATTTCGATATTCTCAAAGGAAATGATTACTACCATCATTGTCACTTCTCAGGGTGTGCAAGCCATGGTACTTCTTCTTGGCGCACTTGATAAGAATAAATACTCTGGTTTTACAAAGTGGATGGCAGTGGATGCGATATTCTTCCCACTAGCCATGATTGGGCTTCTGAGGCTCTGCTGCGCATTTTGGCTCAACGATGACTATGGGTACTCGGCAGCTCACTCAACGACCCCAGAGCCACCCGTTTTTTACGGACACTCGTCTGGGGACGTTGCAGAGATGGGCAAGATAAGACTCTTGCCACGAACAGATTCCAACGAGACATCATCGAGCACGTTACTAGAGCGTTCTACATCATATCCTCAGTCCCGTTTCAAAACGCCATCATCCTCTTGGGGCAGCAAAATATTCCGATCATTATTTCTTTTTTTAGTTATATGTCTCTTGATACTCGACACGTTGTACCTGATCCGCGGTGGGAGGCATACCACCACGAGCTTTGTTTTCACCATTTACTACATGTTCTTTCTCACCATGACCATCATCATATTCATGCCTTACTTCTGGCAAGGCAAGACGACATCGACCATCATACCATGCATAACCTCAACAGCTTACAAGATCTACACCGGCTTTATTTTCGGTATCACAGTGGCAACGATTGTGATAGCATGTGTCGAAACCCGGAGAACTCCATGCGGCAAATATACGAGCGGCTCCGGTACTGAGGGTGATCTACGTGCTTGTTGGAGCGAATATACCGACTATGTGTCTCTTCATGTGGAGTACGACACTAATTCGTCCGGACTTGCTGTCCATGACTTTTCAATTGCGAATAAGTTCGCATTCATCCCTGTCAACTCTACAGAGCTGCCAGAAGTCGACTTTAAGGGGACATGCTTTGGAAAGGCACTTTCGAACGAATAAAGACTAGACAACAAATATATTTAACTGTCCATATGTCCTCTCTACCCCTCACTCACTGATGCCATCGTCAAGCAAAAATCCCAACAATCGAATAATCCTGGTCAAGATCTGCACCAGACCGTTGCATCGTACTGCGGTTAGTAACCTACGTGGCCCTCTTCTCCACTGATGTTCGCCCGCTGGAGTGGGGAGTCATGCAATGCGAGATAAATGATTGACCGCCCTCTGAGGTTTTTTCTCTTTTTCTCCCACGAATCGCTTTATTTTTCGCCTCCAACCAACAGGCCAAGCATTCGCTTGCCCGTCCATTGTTTTGCCTATACCATCGTTTGTTATACCTAAACCTACTACTCGGTATTCAATATGTCCTCTCCAGAGGTGCCACCGAGGCCTCGAACGCCCGAGGAGCTTGAGGATCCGGCGGTCCGGCCTGAAGATGGCACAATCGAACCAGTCAGCCACTACTTCAGCCCCATGTATGGGGTCTATCCATCTCATTATGTCCTAACGCTTCGTATAGGACACTGATTCTGACTCTTCGTACACAAAGTCGTAAGAAATAAGATAATGACACTGTAGCGAAGGTTTCGCTGACGAGAACTAGAATCGAAGTCACCGATACCGAATCACTCAAGTCCTCCATTATAGAATACAAATGGGTTCATGGTAGACGATTTCATGCCTACGGTGACGGTACTTACTGGTAAATCATGATGTAAGAATGAGGTTGCAGCCAGGATTGCTAAATACCTCGTAGGGGCGCCAACGATGACCGTCAACAAGAAGCCGAAGACTTGATGCAAGTGACAATATCCACCTCTCACATACAACATGTACGACTAACAGAAATCCAGTCATGAATTATTCCGTATTGTACTTGACGGTAAATTATACCAGTCACCTATTGGCGAGAACCCACAAGTCAGTTCTACTGCCAATCGGTTACTGCTGATATACTGACCTGCAACCAACAGAACATTTTAGACGTTGGCTGTGGCACGGGCATCTGGGCCATGTGAGTCTTGACAGGGTTCCAAAATCCACAGCTGCATGTTGACAGAAATAGTGATATGGCAGACCTTCACCCCTCTGCCGAAGTCGTCGGTGTCGATTTATCACCTATCCAGCCTAACTTCGTCCCTCTTAACTGTAGATTCGAAGTTGACGATATCAACAAAGAGTGGACATACCCAGACAATAAATTCGACTTTATCCACCTCCGATACATGACGGGCACAGTTCCAAACTGGAAAGACCTACTTCAGAAGGCTCAAAGGCAAGACATCACAAGTTATTCGACAGTCTAGTTCTAACCAATTGACAGATACCTAAAGCCCGGTGGCTGGATCGAGCACGTTGAACTCTGGGGTAACGCAATGTCTGACGACGGAACCATGACTGAAGACTCTCCACTCAAAACATGGGTTCGGATCTTTGACCAAATCGGAGAAAAGATTGGCAACCCGTTCTTCTGGGACCCGGTCGAGGCATTCCAGGAGGCTGGTTTGCAAAACATAAGCGAGCGAAAGGTCAAGGTGCCCATTGGTACTTGGCCTAAGAACAAGGATCTCAAGCAGTGGGGCGCCTGGAACCGACAATTCCTGATGCAAGGACTGGAAGGGTTTTCTATTCGCGGTTTGACAGAGCTTCTGGGGGTATGCTACTCTTGCGGTTACTTGGTTTGTTTACATGCTAACGAATGGACTTTAGTGGGAATACGAAAAGGCGCAAGTCTTTCTTGTCGATATGCGTAAGGAGTTGTTGAACCCAAGCCTCCATTCATACGTCTTAGTGTACGTATTCTTAACTTATGAGATATCTATCTCGCTTAGTACTAACGCGATACAGAACTGCTGTTTGGGGTCAAAAGCCTTTAGAATAGAATATAAACGCAGCTCATATCATTCAATATCCACATTTTTTACTATAATCTGGGGAACCTGTTCCAATACTGGAAAAATGACGCCTACCTCGGGACCTCTGGTGTTCATGTGCGGAAAAGGTCGACTCTCACAGCCGCCAACAACATGGATGTCATATCTCGTAATAACAATAGCGATGAAGCTCAAGGCAGTCCGATGCGCGTGGAATCTGCCAGGGCATAATGTCACACCGCCACCAAACGGCTTGAACGTCTTTGCTGTAGCCAACTTTGGATTGTGGATGAACCTATCAATGTCAAATGTTTTGGCGTCTTGACCCCATATCCCTTCATCGAGGTGCATTTGACGGTAAGGCATAATGACATCGCTTCCAGCCTTGAAAGTGAAGCCTCCGATAACAGTATCTGATGCCACCTGACGAAAGCCAGCTGTGCCTCCATGAATACGCAATGTTTCGTGGAATGTCGCATTGAGCTTGGGACATTTCTTGAGGTACCCGATATCAGGAGGACTGTGAATGCCATTTCTGAAAGCAGGAGCAACTTCGGCTCTGATGTCTTCCCAAAGATGGGGAGTGTAGACGGTTCGGGCAAGAAACCAGAATGCAAGGGTGGCGGGCATTCCATTGATCCTAATGTCGTTATCAGCACTACTCACAGGCATCCATCACAAGACTCACCCCCAGAAAAACTTGAACAACAACGCGGCGATTTCTCGAGAACAAATCCCATTCTCGCGCATGGCATCTTCCGATTTCAAGATAAAAGATGCAGCATCCTGTCTTTCACTCTGTGGTAGATCAAAGTATTTGGTCAGCCCATCAATGACTGAACCCTTCGCGTTGTGAGCAGTCATAAACGTGAACTTTGGCGCTCGGAATACCATCTTCCATACATGGCGATCAAAAATAGGGAAAGAATCTAATATCTCAGGAGATTGTTTTAACAAGACTTTGCCAAAGAAGGAGTTCGTTGAGACGGTAATAATTATGGTTTCAACGAATTTGAGCATGTTATGCTCACGTAGTCTCCCGGTGGTTAGTGGATCACCTTGTTGTAGACCATGGTCTAGTTCCATCATGAACCTGTCAAAGAACGGTTGTGAAGAAGGACTTTGCGATACCTCTTCTCGTAACCAGTCCAAGGCAGAGTCGGTTAACGAGGAATCCCCAATCATGGTGTTCCACATGATATCTCTGGTCTTTTGAGTGGTGCCAATGCACATCATCAAATGATCAATAAACGGCTCATGCACAAGATCTTTGGTCTTTTTATAGACCTTACCAATGTAATGAGGGTCGAGAACAACATATGTCCGACGGCCCCCAATTAACAGGCTGAAAGGGTGAGTAATACTCTTGAAGTGCGACCTGTGAGCGAGTCAACAATATATATCTCTAGCCAAACTGAGATACAGCTTACCTCCCAGACATGATAGTATTGTGAGTGTTTGTCAGGAACGAGAATGTGTGGCCGACCACTTATTCACATTAGTTCTAGATGTCACGTTGTCACTGTGGGCTTTGCCTTACCTGGTATCCAGTATGGTAGCATCGGGGGTTCTGAACAAGCACTCTCCGTCACTCCTGTCCGCAGGAAGTACTGCCATACGATATATGTGGCGATGAGTAACCCAAAGAGATAGCTGAGAAAGTTGTGTTGTAACGGCAGATCATGTGCTTGGACATCTGCTATCTTGAGTGTAGAGTTCATCTCGGGTGTGATTATCATGGACTCCATTGTATGGCTTTGGGGAAATAACACGATGTGAATAGTGAATACCTTCAAACTCATGGGACTTAATTAGCTACCATATTTAAATATTGTTCTCTCAGTTTCTTTAAAAAGCATATGATGGATTCGGAAGCCGGATGGAAATACACTGTAGGTTCGGCTTATGTGAGTTATGTGCCCGTGATACCTCGCGACGTCCCGTCCCTTCTGTCATTTGACCACCTAGCTATGTCTTGACTGTCCCGTCCATCTGTGGTGGCACATACCCCACAACATCGATTGCACAAGATTTTCGTCGGCACCCGTAATATTGATGCACTGTCACTATCCACAGCAGACGTCAATCCATGGATTCGCTAATATGATATGAGGTGATGGCACAGCAGACGTCAAAGCTGTAAACCCGCATCAACATAGCCAACCACTATCTGAGCCAGGCATTGAAGTTCGGATTGAAGGCCATTCGGCGATCATGTTTCACAGACTAAAGCAGCCAAACAGAGATGTAGACACATCATAGGTGCTCATAAGTGCGGTAACATGATGGAATCATGGGACCTGAAGTCATGATTGTAGAGACCAATCAGACAGACATCAACTTCAGCCGCAGCAACTCGGTCCAGGTAATCGACAGTCTCACAGTCGCGTACGTTACTCTAGTGCGGGGTACACCTTTGACAAGGATTCTGCTTACTGGCCGAAACTTGAAAATAGCTTGATACACTAGCCTCTTCTTTTTCGCATCAATCAACATTCCCCTCGGTCCCGTCATCAGTCCCATCAGCCATGGTGGACAAGTTAGTTTTGGGTCAAGCCCCGGGCCAAGAACACTCTGGTCGTGAATCGGAACTTTACTCATATACCCCTCTTAACAAGAGGCAGATACGTGTACTGGAACTGAGTCCTGGTAGTCGAGAGACAGACCAGCTCCGAGGCAAGCTACTCGTGAAACACTTGGAAGAGTTACCTCCGTGTCGCAAACCCTTTTCTTCAGATGTGGCAGAGCTGATTGACCTAACCAAACACGTCTGTTTCGAAGCCATTTCCTATGTGTGGGGTGAAGCCAGCTTCACTGAGTGCCTCGTCACACCCGGTGGTTTTATCCGCATCACACCCTCACTCGCCTCGATTTTGCGACGTGTCCGCCATCATGAGGAATCTCGTCTCTACTGGGTAGATGGTCTATGTATCAACCAGAACGATATATCTGAGAAAGAGATCCAAGTCCCTCTTATGGGAGTGATATACGCCTCTGCCGTGCGTGTTCTCTGCGACGTATGCGACGAGAATGAAAACATAAATCGGCTGTTGGACGCCATGCAACGATACTGGAAGAAGAATATTCGTCGTGGATTTGAACTGGCACAGGGTCGCTCAATGATCCTTTCAAAAGAAACGACTGCAGCGATAATGGGTGTCCGTCTTCCCACTCAAGAGGAGGCAGATGAAATTGAAGGCTTTGAGGCGGAGAATTGGACTGAAGAATTTCTTGAATTCATATGTTTGCCTTGGTTTCATCGTCTATGGATCCTTCAAGAGTTCGTTCTTGGTCGCGATGTCACAATAATATTTGGCCGTCGACATTTACCATGGGGAGAACTTTGGGCGGGTACAGCAGCAGGGTACTCTGGCTCTTCCTTGCCATGGGATTCAATGGAGCTAGCCAAGCCAGAGAACGTTACCAAGCTGACGTCTCTGAGCTCGATCTGTTTCATCCGCAGCTGCAGGGTCATTGATCCCAACACTACCCACGGCCGCGATTTCATAAATGCCACTAGAGTCTTGATTGGAGGTGCAGAACTCAGTCAAACTCAGCTTCCCATGTCTCTTATGGCTGGCTGCTTCAAGGAGTGTACGGTCCCTCGTGATCGATATTTTGCTATACTAGGCCTCGTGGATGAAGCAAGCGACGGAAAGATACATGACCTGCAGGTCGACTACACATCGCCTATCAGTGATATCACCATGCGTTTTTGGAAGCACGCCCTGCAGCTTAGTTCTGGCGGAGAACTTGTCCTCCTAGCCGGAATGGCGGGCCGAAGTGACGGGTATCCTTCTTGGTTGAGGGATATCACTGTACGCAGTCCTTTGGGTTCCGTCTGGCAGTCGGGCCCATTAAGTAACGCTTGGCATAAGGCAGGTGGAGATCTTGATAGTTGGTCTGCAAGATTCGATAACAAAGATCCTGACCAGATGATCGTTCAAGGGTTTTTCGTTGACACTATTGCCGAGGTATCAAGTATGAAACCAAATGAAGTCTTTGAAATGGAGGACATGATAATCTGGTTTGCGAAAGCCATAGACTTTTTCACTTCTGGGCACGAGACAGACATGCAATATTCGTGGACTGGTGAAAATGTTCAAGACGCAGCGATGAAGACAGTCTTTGACATCAGCTCGCAAGAAGCACACGGTGATTCCTTTGCCTCAATCTGCCAGTTAGGTCAGTCTCTCCTCTCAATAGTCGCGTCACATCCAGACAAAGGTCAAGACATGATGGAAGCCATCATTGACGAGGCCGAGAATAAAATGGATATCCTTACGGAACTCCTCACACAGATCTTCTCGACCAGTGGTCTACGAGTTTGCAAGACGGAGAAAGGAATGTTTGCAATGTTGCCAAAGGAGGTGTGTGCAGGGGATTCTGTTTGGGCCCTCCAAGGTTGTCGATTGCCTGCTATTCTAAGATCGAGCCCTGCAGTGTCTGGATCATATGACGTTGTTGGCTTTGGATATGTTTATGGAATCATGAATGAGGAAGTCATGCAGATGCCAGGATTTGAATGGATGGATGTCTGTTTGCGGTAATACGTTGAGGCCTAACTATATGACCTCAGGTCCAACATGTTTAATTGCCCAGATCTCAAAGGTGTACCCGCTGGTCCTCGTCGCATTTTCTGTTCATGGTTCTATCAAGTAGTCAGTCAGGCCGTATGCTCTAATCAGAAGGTAAAATACGTACCGTGCGACCTCTGTTCTTCAAATTGTCCCCCAAGTCTGACATGACTATCGCAGCCCATAGCTGTGGCAAGACAACCAACGTCGCACCCTTCAACGGCGAGCACGTCTCAGAATATGGCAATACCAGCATGCCGTGCCAAATTGAGCTAAACGGTCCATCTCGTCTAGGACGCGGAGTCTGCGGGCGGCTTCCCTTTGTAATCTCCTGCCTACTTGCGACATTAGCATGAAGGAACTCTGATGGACCCTGAGAGACACTTACGGGACTTGGGTGGTGGACATCCCTTACCCCGTTTTTGCCTTGAAGCAGGCACAGGTGTAGGCGGAGGCGGCGCAACGGTATATTCCCAATCATCATCAGGAATAGAATCGCCGTACTCAAAATCAGAGAAGGTATAAAAAGACATTATCGGCCTTGATCAATTTGCGAGTCTAGTGGTGACGCGGGCGGCAAAAGGTGAGGGCATTCCTAAGGGGAATAGAGATCGAGTTGATGTTGGGGAGGAAAGAAATGAAGGCAAGCATTGGCCAGCATCGAAGGAAATGTAGGGCACGTGCTCACAGCTTCTGGTTCACAGCGATTCACTTCCAATGCGAAGCGCTTAATTCACAGGTGGCAGTTCGGTCTAGAGGCGAGGCAGCTGGCGACAGCTGTCAACAGCTGCCAACTTGTGAGAGAGTATGGGCACATAAGCCAGTCCAAATCGGGGAACAATGGGCCACGCTTTAAACTTGTACATGAATTCAGTAGATGCATTTGTTAGTGGTAAGTACATGGCCTGATTTCAAGTTGCGTTAATTGCATTTCAAGTGTGGAATGTGCTAGACTTCCCCTCTAGCTCGATATAAGACTCATCTACAACCCGATACCCTGTTTCTCCTTCAACATGCCAGCCCATGCCCTCCAATCATCAATGATTGCCAATAGTCCCGCTGTATAACTCCTGGTCAAACCCTTCCCTTTTGTCTAGCACAAGAGTCAAGTGACCTAGTAGGTGTAGCAGAGCAGTGAGCTCTCAGTGGTCATCATGTCCTTGACCTTGAGATCGTCCGCCAATCCCTTCATAAGCAGAACGTCGTCGAGAGATGCTCGGGGCGGCTTGGTTCCATCGAATTGATCTTGGGTCTTGTCGCCGGCAAAGTCAGCGAGACGAACCTTGGGGTTCTCCTGCTGCCAGAGCGACCACAAGCGATCAATTTGGGTGTGGTGAAGGAAGAAGATGGGATCTAAATTGTTAGCTTGCATTCCACATTGAGAGTTTCGTTTCCATCTTACCATTGGGTGAAGTGTTGGGAATCATGTCGGCACCAATGGCGCTGTGAATAGCACCGTGAGGGCCGCCCTCCAGAGTATAACGATAATCATCGTACTTTTCGACAGCTTGGACCTTCTTCACAGCCTCGGGTGAGTAAGCATCAGAAATCATGTCTCCAATGTTGCTGCTTCCGTCATTCCAGTTACGAGACAGGCAATGAGGGTCCCTCGTAGTGCCGAGGAATTCAGGATGGAGATTCTTGAACGGTCCATCATCGAGACACTTTCTGACATACCTTCCGTTGTAGATCGACTCGGTTCTGTTGGGGCTACCGTTTCCGCCGAATCCAGTCTTTGCATCCCAGATTGCGGACTTGGGCACGTCATCGCTATCGAGGGACCAGTCCCAGTATCTAGATATTTATGATTAGCAGATGCGATAGAGGAGGAGTGCTAATGCAAAGACTTACGGCATGGCTCCTTCATAGCCACATTCCTTCAATGCGCCCTCATAAACGTTGACAAAGTATCTGTGCCAAGGCAGGAAAGAGGCAACGGAGTGGACTGGATGTTTTAAATGATTAGTATCCATGGTCGAGAAACGTCCAAGTTATCAAGGGCTGATATACGTACTCTGCTTGTCAAGTTGAGAGTGAACATAAGGGAAATCGTCGTAAAGTGTCGAGTTCAGACCGATCCTTGAAGGCTTTGTCGTGAGGCACAAAACAGCGTCGACATATTGCTGACGGACAGTCTGATCGAGCTGTCGCCATTCAACACGCTTTGTTGGGTTTTCGCAAGACTTGGGGACCGCAGCCGCAGCACAAAGAGCTGGGAGGGTGAGTGAGAGGAAACGCATCTTGAAGATAGTTACTAAGAACAACGAATGTATGGAGCGAGAGTAATAAACGAGCGTAAAAGACTAAGCTTGTGTGATGGTCAAATAGTTTAACTCTATAAGTAGTATTCGCACTTATATACTCTGTACTGCTGGCTTGATGCAAGTGACGTGACATTGTGAATACGAGACCTAATCCACGCTACCTCGTCTAGCTGTGGACAAACCACGCTTCGCCTAAGCGGAAAAATCTACAGCCAGGATATTCGAAACTCGAATTCACCGAGCGTCGGGTCGAAACGTCTGTTCTAGTGTTTTAGCTCCGGGATTGGCATAAACTATGACTAAATTGACTAGATTGAGTGTCCACTTGTAGCATTATGCCGGCACATACGAGGTTCGGTTACAACCTTCAGGGGTTGTGGTGTCTTGGTAGATGATTTTATGAAGATCAGTAATTTCCCGGTTTTTACTTGTCTCTGTGAATATTACTATACCGTTGCCTCTTTCTGCATACCAGTAAACTAAATAGGTTTGATCTCCAGCTTCACGGACAGGTATGATATAATTCTATGTGATTGATCTCTTGACTTGAGTCGAGGAAGAAAATACGTCATTAAGCTTAAATAGGGATTGATATCTATAGCCCCTGTGACTTGTGCCAAGGGTCCACTGACAAAGGACTCGGAGATATTTATAGGACAACCTCGCTTGGGAAGCACTCTTATGGACTCTGAAACAAATAACCCCCGACAGAACTGCTAGGGCTACACTAACGATAAGATGACTACTTGAAGCACCAGGAAACTGACAGCACTGATTTCATCTGATGTGATTAATCCAAGTCAGTGCCTTCATGGTAGCTCGCCTTACTCTACATAGTCAATTCTGAAGCTGTGTTCACGCTTTTTAGACCCGACCCGAATTTCCCATTTCGGCACTCCCTCCAAACCCATAGTAAGTTCAAGATCATCGTGCTTTCTCCATCCTTTCGATGGATCCCCTACAGCTTTCCACTCGCTGATGGGCTTGTCCCAGTCGCACTCAATGCGACACAATGTCGACACTTGAGAGTTGACTCTCTTTGGTGCTGGATCGTGAGCACTGTACAAGATGTCGAATGTACATGTGGAGGGAGCACTTCCGACGCGGCAGAATTTATGGTACGAGAAAGGAATACGTGATTGCTTCCCGACACTGTCACCCTAATATTCTGTCAGCGGGAGGGTTCACACCATTAGAGATGGAGTGAGAATTAGTACCTTGGATAAATACCACGTAATTCTACTGGTCACCTTGGTTCCTTCTGGATCAGTAGTGACTTCATCATCAGAATCATAATCCAGATTTTTAACGGGCTTGTTGACTTGAATTCCATAGTGATATCTCGATTGCCGAGAAAGAACTACAGGGAGCCTGTTCAGAGCTTCTTGCTGCTGTATAGACTGGGGACCCTGCGATGAAATGTTCTCCTGCAGTAACCGCAGAACAGCACCTCGAGCGACAGCTGACCATCTGAGTATCTGTCAGTTTTCATGTACGTCTTGTCAGATGTCCTGTCTCTTACCCGTCAATTGGCCTAAGGACCGTATTGGAAAAGATTGCCGTCAACGTGTCGTAAACATACTCAGAGCTACCGAGGCCGCCAACAAGAAGGATCTTCTGAAATTTCCCAAGTCAGTTTATATGCAGTCAGATCAGTTTGCCAAATCATCTAGGAATCTAACCTTGGGTGGTTTCCCTGTTTTTTTCTTGACTTCTTCGTGCTGTTTCCCTACAAGAGTCCGAATACCAGTGAGGGATCGGTTAAAGAAGTTTGTCATTTCTTCACTTTTGAAATAAATTAGTACACCATGTTCGTTTCTGTGATGTGGTATGGAGACATACTTGCTGATTTTCAGTGTATCCTTATTCATGAGGCGATCAAACCTGCCATAGGCTTTCATCGGTGGATGCAGGAAGTAAAATTGCTTATGCTGGGAAATGCTGAAACTTCTCTTTGCGCCATGTTCCCACTCCCGTAAGATAAACTGGTTAAAGTCGCTGTCCTTGATGGAATTGACCCTCAGCTTAGCCTGGAAACGAAGGTAGGCATTAAATGCTTCGTCGATCAGGAAGGCCCCAGATAACATTCCTGTTACCTTGTTAGTTGAGATATCTGAGTGAACAGTTGTCACCGACCTGCTCCAGTTGCACATTCGTCCAGCATGAATGGTTTTTCGGATACAACCTTATAACTGATAACATCCTGACCAATGTGTTAGTTCAAAGTAACAATAGTCAATGAACAGCATGCCATACCACTGTGCCACCGCCAGCGTCGCAAACGACGAAAGATTCGTTCATCTGTGGTAACGGTCAGTTCCACTTTATATGTGCAAGCTTCCGATGGGTATGGATACCTTGATCTCGGGTGAGGAGTTCCGCTGGAACAGACATGCCAAAGCTGCTGCCTCGGGCTCTTGCACAAGCATTAGAGTCGTGTCCCCAATAACTCTATTATCCAGAATACCGGCAATCCGAGCAGCCTCCTTCATTGCGTTCTCTGCATAGCCAGGCCAGATAGCTGGTATGGTGATAGCAACACGGATAGGGAGATCGTCGATATCCAGCCTCGAACGAAGAGCAGCATAAGTGTGATCCCAAATTTTCTTGAGATACCGGCCGACAATCTGTACAGCCGTGATGTTTCCGTGTTTGGCTAAGATGCTCCTAGCTTCTTGGAGTTGTTTCGCATTGCGAATATCCTCCTTAGTGATATCATCGTTGTTGAGCAGCAGGAGCTTAAACCACTTGATAGGCTTCATATCGGGTGTTATTTCGTAGCCCCATTTACGTGAGTCAATGTCATAGAGAGTTGGTACTTGAATCTCATTATGATTTCGATGGTCGTCTGACGGCCAGTCTGTGATTTGATGGACCTCTTTGGGTTGACCAGAGAAAGCCCAAGATATGCCAGAGTAACTAAAGTTTCGAGAATGTTTAGTAGTCATATCCAAACGTGTAAGGGCGAGCGCAATATTTCTGCCAACTTACGTCGTTCCAAAGTCAATACCAATTGCAACAAAATCTTGCGCATAGTCGTCAAGGTCTGTTTCATAAGACTGCATTGTGTATGTAGCGAAATCGGAGACAGGTAAGAAGGTCAGATTCTGTACGAGGAAACATTTGGCTAAGGAGGGAATAGGATGAGTATTTTGTAAGCCACATGCATTCTTCTGTTGGTATGGGTCAGCCCAGGGTGTTTTTAGAGTCACACTGAGGCTATGGCACCCCCTCCAACTCGGAGAGCCTTGTTAGGCAGGCTATCCCTCCGCCCACACAGACCTGAGAGCAGGCGTTGAGGCGTCTGCATGTGGTATGGCAGGTATCACCTTAGCCTAGTCTAGCACAGCCTGACTATGCAGGCTACCATAATGCTACGTTGTTGAGTTTCTGGAGGGAACCAACTCGCTCACAGCCTGATTTCTGTTACTACCCAGTCGCAGGCTCATTTCCTTTAAATTTGTGCCACACTTCCAGCAGAGCACTTTTCTTTCCAGGGGAGTACATCAGAATGGACAACGAAATCACTATGGATGATGGAAGTAATGGCGTCATCTTGGTTATGGGTGTTACTGGCGCTGGAAAGAGTTATTTCATAAATCAACTCAAGAGCCAATCTACCGACGAGGGACATTCACTATATTCAGGTATACAGTACCCCTTTTCTCCATCTTTCTGTTACCCTCATCCCTTTGGCATCTCAGCTAACAGACACTGCAGAGACACAGACATGTCAGGCTGTTCAGATTATCCTCGATGAGGAAGAGAAACGCACTATAACCGTGGTTGACACTCCAGGTTTTGGCGATACGTTTCGCTCTGAGGCAGACATCGTTGCCGAAATCACGGACTACCTTACTGCACAGCACCTGTCCCGCTTGCCCCTTCGGGGAATCTTATATCTGCATAAAATCACAGATAATAAGATGACCCAAGCTTCTCTGCGACATATCCAACTCCTGAGAAAGATTGTTGGAGATGATGCTCTGAGGAATGTCATTTTGGTTACGACGATGTGGAATGTCCTTCGCCCAGAAGATCGCAACCGTGCCCTGCAGCGTGAGCAGCAACTTCTCAATGGGTTTTGGAACACCATGATTGACAAAGGGTCTTATGTTGCGCAATTCAACGGAACACCACAATCGGCCTATCCTCTGATTCATCAATTGGCAGATCAGCAGAGTGTGGTACTCGACATCCAAAAGGAAATTGTAGGTCAGGACAGGTCGATTGGCGAGACCACGGCAGGCATATCCCTGATCCAGAAGTTGAAGGAAGATCGCAGGGGTTACGAGCAAAAGCTGGGCAACCTTGAGAACGAACTGGATCGGCAGCAGACTGCCCAGCCACCAAACAAAGAGGAGATCAAACGACTCAAAAGCGAAATGAAAGCGACCGAGAAGGTTCTGGACGCCATAGGGACTTCGGAGGAGCGCATGAAAATTCGCCCTGGTTCGCCAATGCGACAACGCATGAAACTAGCCATGAAAGACCACGGCGCCACTGCTCTTACAGCTCTCGGAATGGTTCTGAACATCACTTTCTTTGCGGTTCGGCTGGGGCTGGGGCTGGATGAGTAGGGTGAAGGGATAAGCTGACATTTCCACAGACGGAAATGTACGCCTTGGAGCCTTGAATCATTGTTTTTATTGTCACTTTGTAATTGAACACCTATGTTTCATCCTGCAACCACCAACATGCGGTGACAATGTGATGCATGCCAATGTGCAAATATTGAGTCGTGGCGGCTGAGTGGCGAGCAAATAGTCACTGCACATCGAGAGACTCGGTTTCCAGCCAAGCCCCAGCGCTTAATCGGTAGTGTCGGTGTGTAGTTCTGCCTATTCTCATTAGCCATGTATTTCCAGCGTGGTTGTGAAATAGCTCGTGCTCAGTCGCAGGCCAAAGGGAAAGAAAAGGCGCCTGAACGTATCTCAGAGCCAATAAACATTGATTCTGTCCTCATCAGGCTGCCGTTAGCCTGGCCATCCCAATCATTTATGAACGGATGAAACGAGTCAAGTTGGCAGGTATCTTGTATAGAATCAGGCTGCGAAGCCACGAGCGTCGTGAAACACCAATTTCGGTCAGCATTTCAGCCCCAAGCCTCAATGACAAATTAAATCTAAAATGGAGACTAACGAACAGCTTGTATATGCAGGTTTCAGTCCAGCTTGTAAGCCACGGAAACGGAAACGGATCCTTGCATCAAGATCGAATTGCGAGCCATCTCCGCGTTCGAACCAGAGTAGGCGCTGCAGAGTCTCATGACCATCTATAGTGTAGCCACTTGTGCTTCTCAGCCTAACACATGAACCATTCTCACGCATTCTTGCCTTCGTGCTCTACCTCCTTGGGCGAAAAGAATTTATCCTCTCTGAAAGTTGAATTCAACAGGAATATGAAACACCCTGGCGCGAATTTACGCAGCTTAAACTTGATTATTCTCTTCGATAATGACACATTATTCCACTAGGAAAAAAGAGTTGTATCCACCCAAAGCACGGCAGGGCCGACCTCCAGAGCCTTCTCATACTCCTGGTTCAAAAGGGCGTCACAGAAGCGGCTCAATGGAGTCAAGGACTTCAGCTCACTCCAAGCGCCGTTATGACCATACATCAGAAAGAGACGAAAGCTCCAAACAGCCAAGAAAGCCTAGAGGCGCTCGGAGCGTTTTTGAACTTGTCAAGCATCCGTTCAAATCAACAACCAAGAAGCAGCCTTCCATGGACACTGTCGGAAAATACCCTCAAGGCTTTAATAAAGACTCTATCGATCGATCTCGGAGCTCATCTGAAAGGGTCATAATTGATGAATCTCAAAGGGCCAGGCCAGTCTGTGAACCAGGCCAACCTACCGCGGTAGTCACCCTCGATGGAGTCAATGCAGATCAATTACCTAGTGATAGCCAAGCCCAACAGGCAACGTCCTTGCTTCCAGAAAATGTTCCCGATGACATATCCAAGCTCTTGATAAGTGACTCTGAGATGGATAGTGTTTGCGAAGGCCAGAATGATCAGTTTGAAAACTCCAAGAAGTCCCTGCCTCCTCCTCCAGCTCATGAAATCCAGGCCATGATGGTACCTGAAGGAGAGAACAGTTTCTACTGGAAAAGACAATACGAGGCGACGATCAAAAAACAACGAGAAACTATCAACGGCCTCAAGACCGATAATGCGGCCCTTTCCGATCAAGTCCAGAGTCTGAACCAGACTATTTCATCCTTGCAGAAACGCGTCAGCGCAGCCGCCAGTAAAAATGTGAACATTCCGGTTCGCACGCCTCTCAATCGGCCAGAAAGAGAACTCCTCAAAGACTGGGAGAATCTCGCATTTGAAGTTAGAAACTTTGTTGGCTTTCACTTTGAAAAGGTTAACACCAATGATCTCAAGGCTTGGGCAGAGCAAAATGGAACATGGCTTGGAGAAGTAAGCCAGACTTATCAACAGGACGTCACTGGCAAACAGACATCCTTTGCCATGATCGAGGCTGCCATCTGGTATAACCTCTCCATGTTTGTGTTTGCGGATACCAAGGGCAATCGGCCGATGCGCTGGGCGGGTAACTATGAGAGGGTCCTGGGAACACTAGGTGAGCATGTCCTCTAATCCTGTGTGGCAAAGCTTAGTACTGACTTATCTATAGTCGATGAACTTCAGAAGGAACACGCAAAGGAGAATTCTGAACAGTTCATTCCTATGTTCCATCAGTGGAATACTCTGACGGCCAACATGATGGCAACCATCCAGTCCGATGATTCTTACGCCCAACAGGTTATTCGTCTAGTCAAGAGGTTCGAAGACCTATTTGCCTCCTGTCGTCCCAGAAAGTCAAGATCAGACTCTTATCGACTGGACTTGGAAGCGCTGGTTAGCAAGGCTATCCAAATAGACTTCTGGTTTTCTGGCCAGACCAGTCGGTATCTCGTTGATTGGCCGCATGTCGGGCGGCATAATATGGTATTTGATAAGGCAAAGATGCGACAAGACGCGCGAAGTCCAGAATCATTCAGTGATGTGAGATTTATGATACAACCTTGTCTTTTTGGTGTTAATAGACAGGGCGAAGGATATGATAGTCTCGTGGTTCTGGACAAATGCGTGGTATGGATGTTTTAGTCAGTGTTGTGATGGAATATTTAATTATACGGACTTGCTTTGGTCGACAAGAAGGATACCGATGGTAAACTGCCTAACCAACCACACAGTCCTGACGCGAGTGTAAAGAATTGGACTCTACTAGTTGCCTTTGGTAAAGTGAAACCCGAACAGTTATGCCATAGCAATCCGTCCAAAAAGCTCAGCCGTCTCTTTCGGCATGCTTAGAAATGGAAAATGGCCAGAAGGCAGGCTTTCCACTTTACTAAATCCTCCTGCCTGGATAAAATTATCTTGATACACCTGAGGTAGAACTTTGTCCTTCTCACACTTGACATATGTCGTGGGAATCTTGACATCCGCATTGATAAAGTCTGCCAGGTGATCGAAACTCTTGCGGCTCTGGCTGCCAAGGACCTTTTTCCAGGCTTCGTCTCGTTCGTTGACTGATAGATCGCTAAAGAAGGATGGTTTGAATGTATCATGGAGATGCACAAGGCCGCCCTCCTGTATTCAACATAAGCTTTTAGCCGGGTGTCAATCTCCATGTTGTTCAAACTTACCTCGTGAGAATGATTAGGCATCACGGGACCTTGTTCCGTAGTCCCGTAAATGTTTCTCTCGCGAACCGCAAATGCGAATCCAGCGACAGCCGCATAGGCTTTAATGCCTCCAGCAAGTCCTTTTGCTTTACGTTCCTCCAGGGTATATCCCTCAATGGACAAGAGGCCTGGGAGACTTCCGTAGCTATGGCCAAAGAGAACAACTTTAGAGCCCTCATCAAGTTCCTTAGCGATACTGTCGTGGATCTCTTTAACGTCGTCTAGCATTCCCTTGCTGGCCAGGTCTTTGTGTTCATCGTGGTCGGGGTCTTCTGACGGAAGGGTTCTGGTGGTTGTCAATGTGATGACTTTGACTGTGAAGCTGTCCTCTCGAAGACAATCGGCAACAGCTTGGTACGTTTCGGGACTGCAAAAGCCGCCAGGAATAAGAACAATAACAGGCTTATTTTGCGTCATTTTAAAATGGACAGTTTTTAGTCAATTAATGAAATATAAACTCAAGTCGTGGATCCCCAAGTATGATTGGTATTAATGGGGTTTATATCGGTTCCCCTCATGATCTAACTTGAAGCAGAAAACAAGCTGACTGTATCAATAACTCGATGTTTTGATTCGATAGCTTGTCAATCTGGCCAAGTTCGATTCCAGAAGGATCCCCGGCGAATCAGAAAGTATTGCTAGACAACATGTCAGCCGACACTAGATCCTTTAGTGGGTAGCTTACGTTGAACTAAACCTGTGCATTCTGGGAGGTTGTGTTAGATTGAGAATTGCCGATGGTTCATTTTGGTAGTTAGAACTGTAGGGGGTGAAATGAGCCAGCTAGCTTCACGGCAATTTCAACTTCACTGTCAGAGAGCTTAAGGGGGGTTAAAATTGCAGTGAACAAAAACGCAGTCGCTGGGGCGCAGGATGAGGCGCAATCAACAGTTGCTGATAGGTGCATTCAACCCCTGTTGCCTGGGCAGCTACAGGATAAACATGAAAGACAAGTCAATACGAAAGATCGATTCACACCAGTTCAAGTTGAGAGGAAAGAGTTGTAGCCAAAGCGACGTACAATGCAAAGACGTTAGAGGGCGCGGTCGGCATCAAGCCGTATTGCCCGTCAAAGTTCAAAAAGCTTTAAATTCAAGTCATCTATATGTATAAAGGTGTATTCCCCTATCACCCTTCAGGCTAGCCTTCCAAGCTCATGTTCTCCAAGCTCAACTGGGTAGTCCGGGTTTCCCAATAACGGTTTATGCTTACTGCCTCTTGCAGAAAAAGGCACTGTTGGACAATAGAGGGCCGAGGTAAGATTCGGGAACTGTTTGAATACTGTTAGCAAAATTGCAATGACAAGATTCATATCATGGTGGAACTTACCAAGTTTACCCTCGGCAAAGCTGCTGCAAAGTGTACCCCACTTGCTGTCGTTGTCGCAGTTCGTCCACTGCTTCCTGGTAGTGGAGGGAAGCTTGCCTGAGTAATCCCACTCGCAGTAGCCGTGAGTAGCCTGTAAGTCGTGTTAGTCAGAGGTCGATATCTCAGAAGTAGTGTCAACTTACAAGACATGTGATACCAAGAGTGGCAGGGTCAAACTCAGGTGTCTTGCCAGCGCAGTTCTCGATCTCGAAAACATCAGCAAGGTCGGCCCATCCGTTATCGATGATGGCCACCATGAGATCGATGTGGGTGTTGCTCCAGTCGTTGGGGTTGTGGAAGGAATAGGTGTTCTTGGCCTTTTCATCGACAAACCACTGGAAGCAGCTGCTGGCGGCACTAAGACTGTCGCATGTGACTTCACCAGTGTCTCTGGCAACGTCCTGAGCAAGGATGCCGGTGCTTCGGGAAGAGATGATACCGTTGGCCTTGAGGGCGCTTGAGAGGATGAAGAGCTGAAGCTGGCGGTAGAGAGTGCTGGCTTGAATAGTAAGCGAAGTGGTGACTCGCTGAGAGAATCCACCCTCGGCGCAAGCAGCGAGGAAGAGCTCTTGGTCACCCTGGATCGTCTTGACACTGTCAAGAAGGTTCTGCTGGTACGTCTCGACGAACTTGGCCAAGCCGGAACCAATGTCACCAAGCTGGACAAAGCGGTCATCTGCTTTCTGAGTGATCTTCAAAGGCTTGCCGAGCTTGCCAGCAAGGTCCAGGGCAGAAGAGAGACCACCCCTGATCAAGCCTACACCTAGACCGGCGTTTCCAGGGACAAGACCGGTGAATGTGGAGACCACTCCGAGAGTGGAAGTAAGGACACTGAAGAGTTCGCTCTGGGGCGTGTTGGCTTCGACGGGAGGAGCAACCTTGGCGACGATAGCATCGACTGTTTGTCCAGCAAGGGAAGCACCATTGCTGAGAGCTTGGGAGTACTGGTTGAAGAATTGGTAGATGGTGTAGATGTTCCAGAGAGCCTAGTTTTGGTCAGCATGAGATTTGAAAGGGACAAATGGGTATCATACGTAGAACTGCTGGTTAGACTCGTACTTCTCGACGCTCTTGGTGTTGAAAGGTGGGCAAGTGTCGCTGGTGATCAGGTTGCAAGTGAGACCAGTGAAGCCCTGAGAGAGATATTAGTAATAGTTGAAGTCGATGTTGGTTTGTCAACTCACGTTGGCCTGGAGATAACATTGAGCAAAGCCGAGCTCCTCGCAGTTGGCTGCAGTACCGTTGGCAGCGACCCAATCCTTGATGTACTTGTCCATGTCCACTAATCCATGTCAGCCCGAATCCCATCGTCTTTTCATTATTACTCACAAGCTTTCCAGCACTCTGCCTTTAGGCCAGTGGACGAATTGGGTGCGCAGTCGACATCGGGGGCCGGGGCGGGAGCGTCAGTGGGGGCGGGAGCGGCACTGCCATTGTCTTGACGCTCGACCAAGGGAATGGCAGAGGCCGAAACGATGGTGGACACTGACAGTGTGGTCAACACTGCCTTAAAGAGAGACATGGTTGCGCTGCAACGAAAGAATGAATATGGTTACTGGTGAAAAGAAAGACGTTGACTAGCAGCGAAGAGTAAAAGACAGAAGAAGAGGCTTGCTCGTTGGGTTGTGAGTAAATTGGACGATGACGTTTGAGGTTATATAAGTCCAGACGATCACTCACCATCGGCAGTTTATCGAAACCCACAGTTCATCTATTCCCCATGACTTTGATAGTCGGCAGTTAACTCTAAAGAAATTATCCAGACGTAATCGGACGAGATGTTGCTCCAATGACACAAACCAGTTCCTGGCAGGAGCCGACTTGGCAGGTCTCCAGGGTGAACTTTAAATACCGGGGATCTGGTCTTATCCATATCTCTAAGAGGCATGTGCATAGCGCTTCACTTTTGTCCTGAAACTCCACGTCCCAAGATCATCCCTGCACGGTTTCCAAAGAGGGCTTTTCGTATTTCTGGAGAGACAGGGCAGGTATACTGGAAATGGGCTGTGTAGATGGCGATCTGCCGTGTCGGACCGATGCCGAGACTCGAAATAGAGATCGATGGGTTGTGGTGGTGGGAAGTTAACAAGTGTCAGCCTAGCTATATTTCAATGCAGATATAGTCAGATTGTCACGTCTCAAAACGTCTTGTCTTGTCTGTTTGCAGTATAAAGAATGACTCGGTCATGTCTAGATGAAACTGACTACGGATCCGCCGTTGGGAAGACCCCTGCTCATCTCCCCCACGTGTCAATGCCAATGCCACTGGTGTCACATCATATAACATGTCTTGTTCCAAGTTCTGGTGATTGAAGCTATCACAAACTCTCTCTTTATCTTTTTTAGAGTCACTAAATCGGGTTAAAGTAAGCGGTAACATACAATCAAGGTTTAAGAAAGAGATTTTGATGACGGACCATCGCTTGCCGATTGGGATGATACGTTTCATGTTTCTTGGCAGTTGTTAGATGCGCTGTAAAGTTAAAGATGAATACATTGCCGTGGGCCTGTATCCGTAAATGTCAAAGTCAATTGATCAATTCGGTAATAACAAGGAAACTTTATTCTTTGGCCACTTTGGTTGGTAAACTTGCCAGGCCAATCAAATGACGATGTGCAAGAAGCGTTCATCCATATCAAGCATTGACATAAAACGATTGACGCGATACAATATTCCGTACGGACACAACCGAGAGTTTATTTCTCATATCCATGAGTATCGGCAATGGGCAGATGATGGTCTGTTGGGCAAACATCAATAAACCGAGGTATATGTCACGGTCCTCCAGTTCTAAACGGCTCACAAACACGGTCAAAATTATACTTTGGCCCCTCTCAATATTGGATTATTAATATCAGATCTTCAGGGTCCAAACTCATCCCAGACCATGAGCAGGCCACTCTTGGGTCTCAGGAACTAAACACCAAACTTGACAGGTCGTTGTTTGAACGTCTATTCAACACAAATCATATCTAATGCTCTTATCGCCTTTGTCTATAAAAAAAAAAAATACGCACACGCATCAACGCAATCATAGCTTCGCCTTGGCTTCCTCGTCTCTCTTCTTTCCTCTCACCTTTCTCGTCCAAGGAATAAGCCCAACCATCTCCTCGAACGGCAAGCCATTCAATATCGGCCCATCTGCGACCAGAGGCAGGAACTTTACATCCGCGATACTCGCCGCCCTCAGTGCGGGTTGGTGAGGTCCAATGCACAACTCAAGATTGAGTCGTGAAATCTCCATCCATAACTTGGCTGCTCCTTCGCGCTCGTGCTGGTAGGCTACGAATGCCTGGCTGAGTTCGAAGAATTTTGGGTCTGGGTTGGAGCGCAAAACTCTCTTGAGAGTGTTTACTAACGCGATGGAGTCTTCGATACCGCAGCATGCGCCTGCTCCTCTGATGGGGTTCATCTGCAGATGTTAGCATATCAGTCTCAGCCTCTGGGTCAGCGGAGTAAAACACACCTTGTGAGCCGCATCTCCTACCAGAACCATTCTTCCCCAGTGCCAGAATGGCAGCACACCTTCATCATAGTTGGCTGTTCCGCCAGCAGTCTTCTTTTTCCAAAGGTCTCCAAAAGTCAGGCCCTCGCCGACAGAGACATCTAGCCAAGGCTTTGCAGCTTCTTCGGCATCGTTCTGTCCAAAGTATGTTCTCTTTCTTTCAGCTGGGATGCGGTGGTAGACAATGATCATAGCCTCGTTTCTGTTGGTAAAGACTTGCACATGTGAATCTTCTTGGTAGACGTTGATGTTTCTACCTGGCTCAAGACGCGGGTTGAGATCTGCTTTGGCAAAAACACCGGCATGAGTCGCCTCGAAGGGGTTTACGGTCTCGTCGAAGAGTCCCTTTGGTGCCTGGGCTACCATCTGATCTCTCACGCTACTCCAGACACCATCGGCGCCAACCACAATTGATCCTTCTTCGAAAGTACCATCAGCGAACTCGACTCTCACGCCCTTCTTATCCTGGGTTATTTTGCTGAGTCGTTTGTTTACTTTTACGCGTTCCTCTTTGTTGTGGAGAGCGTTTAACAAAGCCAGCGCAAAGTCCAAGCGGCTGAACAATGTCATGGAATACCCGAACCTGTTTATGTCAGCACTTCCCGAAAATGTCGAGCATGAGTTTGTTGACTTACATGACTCCAAGCTTTTGGAAACCCTCCTCTTCATGAAGAACCTTGCCATCCATTGATCTATGAATCGCCTGGAGCATGGGTTGACCGACAGCCGAGACGACATCAAGGAGGCCCAGTTGGTGAAGGATACGCATAATCTGAGGCCATATGAAAACACCGTAAGCTGGCTCCGGGGGAACTTGTCTTCTCTGCTCAACAAGCAAGTAGTCGATACCGGAAGCTTGGAGCGCGTGTGCAAGCACCAAGCCAACCGGCCCGGCGCCTACAACTATAACCTTGAACCCCATTCTGGAGTATTATTCGTATGGATAAGGATTCAAAAAGGGGTATACAAGTGAGATTGGAATGTCAAAACAGTGTCTTATGTCTTTGTTTTATGTTGGATTAGCCTGTGTTGATCCTTTAACTGAATTACCCGACGGGTTTTATCCCTAGCAGGGTTAGCGCTGAGGTGAGCCCATACTTAGCGCTTGGCAATTAGCAGCAAACAAATATAATTCCTCAGCAAGGGTTAGCATGAAACCTCTTTAGCATATATCGTCGACGGCAAAGTAATTAGCATGCGTGATACTCGGCCAAGAGCAAGATCCTTCCGAAAGAAATAGCCTAATCGGAAACTGATCAACTGTCCGAGATACAATTCCGATATCGCGATGTGAAAGCCTCGCATGTTGGTGGAGGGAAGAGGAAAAAAGTCGGATGGAAGCAAGTGACGCATTTAATGCCCAGCTGAACCTTATATTAGGGCAGGGCAAGGCAAAAAAAAAAGGTCTTGTGTAAGTATTGGAGTCATAATGCTTGAAAAGTGTGATTTAAGATGGAAATCTTATCATCAGGTGATAGCCTCGCGTCAGTGGCGTATCCCTTCAGTGCTAAGATCTCGGTGAGACATAAGCAATGTCTCTCGTTGATTAGCTCTTACATCCATACATAACCGGGTGAGGAGACCTTCCTGGGACACAGTGTGCTTACTCAGTTAACAAGTAAAATATTACACAATTGTCCAAGGCATTTCCCCCAAGCCTCCCAGATATACAGGTACAGGTGCTTTTAACTTGGAATGATCTTTCTACACATTTCTTGCAGCGTAGTCAAGGTTAAAGAACGTGGTCTTCACTCCAAGTAATCCTACCAGGTAGTCAGAGAAGGGTCGCATAAAGCAAGCTAATCACGTGGTTAAAGCCTCGATAGCACACCATCATGTATGTATACAGTCGCTAGAAACATCACAAAGGTCGATTGCACACAAAGAATATATTTCAAAAGTTTGAAGTTGTATTATAGCCAGGCCCAGATGAGAGCATCCCTAGCTAGACCAGTTCCATTCTATGTTGACCAACTAATTATCCATTTCCCATTCATGATATGTATTAGTCTCGCATTTTCGTTTATCTAATGTTTCGTTATTGTCCCATATTCGAGATCCTGATGAATTTTGTTCCTTTTCATTGTTTTTCAATTTTCTTTTTCGTCGTTTTTTTTTGTTGTAATTATGTCAAGCCGAGGAAGAGCGGCAAACAAAAGGCGCAGCCAATCTGTACAGCCAGCGGCACGATAGCAAATGTACCAGATGAAAACTCCCCAGGCGCAATAGTCCAGCCCCAGGGAGCACCGATGGCCATATAAATCATGCCACCGGAGAGGGCGAAGCAAATAATGAATGTCCACTTGAATCGGTGCATCATCTTGTTGAGACCGATGTAAATACCTGTAGGACCCAGCTCCTTGGATGTCGACGCCCATTCGATATTGATGGAAAAGGCGTGACACAAAAGAGCCTTGGCACAGTTGATACTGATGCCACCAAAGAAGAGAAGGAGGAAGGGAAGCCATTTGGCTGCTTCGAGGATAGCCGTCCAGAACGACTTTTCCTTGAGACGGTGACGAGTCATGCTGGTCGCGACCGTTCCGATGCCGTTAAACACGACTAGAAGCGAGACCCAAATGCCCCATGAGGGCATGTAGAACTGGTCGAGGTCGTAGAAAAATAAACCGACGAGGACGTAGTTGATCATCGTTAGGAGAAGACCAGCAGCAAGGGCGTAATCTGTAGATGTTAGACTGTGACACAAATAAGAGACAGAGATGAAAACTTACAAGTGAAGATGTAGGCGATGATGGAAATCTTGCTAGAAACCGGCATGTTGCTCCAGAGGAATCGGAGAAACAGCCTGGTGACAGGGCCCTTGTAGATCCACTGGTAGAAAGGATGAAACACAAGCTCGTTGCATCCATAGGCGTACTTCTCCCATCGGTTCAGCTCATCGTAGATGGTCAGAGAAACACCCTCCTGGAAACCACCGTTGTGGTAGGTAGCCAGACGACAAACCATACCAGCCATCTGAACCCTCAGGCTGATGTCGAAATCCTCAGAGACGTGCGCGTCAGACCACCATTTGGTGACCTTGTCTGAAGGATCAACAAACGCGACACTCTGAACAGCCTTCCAGCGAAGGAAAGCGTTGTGGCCGACAAAAGGAGCGACATCACCGGTACCAACACCGTACTTGATAGCTGTGTAGATGACGTTGGTGAAGTATGTGATACCGTTCTCGAAAATGTTGTGGGCGACTTGCATGACGCCTGATCCGTGTTGCAAAATAGCGACCTCGGGGCTCTCGTACATCTCAAGAGCACCGTAAAGAAGACAGTCGACGGGGAGACGGGTATCGCAGTCAATAAGAAGAATAATCTCACCCATACGGATGTTACCCTCAGCCCAGGTCTTGCCCTCATCAGCATCAACCATGTTCTGCAGAGCCTGTTCGTAAAGACGATCGTCATCCTCAGCGCTCAATTCCTCGTAGTTGCAGCCACGGTTCTGACACTCAAGATCAGTGAGCCTCAGCATCTCATCTTCGACTCGGTTGGAAAAGGCAAGGCAGTAGTTCATGTTACTAGCCTTCTTGAACTTTCCCTTTCTCTCGAAGCCAAGTGCATTGGCACGACCCTGAGGAGAACGAGAGCTTTCATCTTGGTTGTCGACTTCGGGGTCCACAGGAGGAGAACGCTTGAACCAAGAGAAAGCACCCTTGCCTTTGGGGCTCTTCTTGTTGGGAAGACGGGCACAGTAGCCAATACCGTTCTCGCGATAGTACTGCTTACGGGCGGCGGCGAGTTCAGGCTGAATGCACTGCATACCGTCGTCATTGATGTAGACGGAAGCTGTGCCACCTTGGTTCTCGTAATGTTGGATGGCAGCCATGACCGAGACCATGGTCGGGACGATGACACTGTGAAGAGTCAGCGAATGTTGAACAAAGTAGTAGATGTAAACTTACCCTCGAAGACCTTCCTTGTAGACAGGCATTTGAACAGTGATGTGTGGAAGCTGGTAGTCCTTGTATCGCTTGGGGTTGGGCTTAATGGCTATTGGACATTATTAGTACAGCAGCGCAAAGGTGTCGCGACCGCAAAGGCTGTGAACTTACCAGAGTGGAACTTTGAATTCTTCAAACAGATTCCAGCTGGGAGAAGAAGCTGGAAGACACTACTGACGACAACGATGAAGAAGAACTGCGACATTGTGAGTAAGTCATCGCTCAATTGCCTTTAAAGTCACTTACCAACGACAGAATCATGAGAGGAGGAATGACAGCAGCCAATGCAAAACGCTTGTAATCACCATCCCAAGACCATTGTCGGATGAGCTGAATCTAGTTAGTAACGGTATTTGACAGTCGGGATGCGACTTACTCTTGAGACACCCACACTTTGGGTCAGAATAACCAAGATCATAACAATACCGATTCTGAAAGAATGAATAAGCAGAGTGGGACGCTTGAGCGCTTTACCCTCGATGTCACCGTCGTCGTCATCGCCGCCCTCCTCGACTTTGATGGCGGCCTGGTAGACTTCGTTGTTCTCGTCAATCGCACCACGAACGGGCGTGTGATAATTCTCAACGGAATGCTCCTCGGTCTGGGCCAGCAGACCTTGGGGCATGTTGGGACCAACGATCTGCAATCAAGTTAGACTCATGAAATCTCAATGCCTGAAGAAGTGACTTACAAAACCCAACATCTGCTTCTCAACATTGTGTGCAACATTGAGGACGGTTCTCGCCTCGTGTGACCAAATCAGCACGCATCGCTCTTGGACAACGATGCATGCGCTGGTGAGGTGCACGAGTGAGTCATGGATATCATTGAGGGTTGCAACGATGGGAATGCGAGCACCAGTGTCTTCGTTGACAAGGCACGCCTGCTCAGGCTTGATGGTATCGAGAACTGCGCTGGTCACCTCAGACGACATTGAGACGACAGCAGCCTCGTTCATGCGACCGATGGCTGCCGCTAGGTCAGGGCTTGGGTCATCTGGATTGTAGAGGTAAGAGCCATCAGGCTTCTTGAGCGCAATACATGTTGATGACCAGCCACTAGTCATAGCAGCAGCGGCAGGTTCATCGAACCAACCTAGTAAAGTTGCTCGACGAGCAATGTACTTTGCGACCTGTTATTGTCAGTATGTGCTATTTTCATCGTGCAGATCATGTTGTTTGGTGATCGTCAAGCTGCAGGCAAATGTGGACTAGTAAGTTACCCATCACACTGGGTCAGGGCGGTGAAGGGGAAGGGTAACAGCGATGTTGGATCCCCAAACATGAAACACAGTTCATGCTCGTCAAAGAGGAAAAGTTTTACTCACAACTGGTAGATCCGCAGCCGTGGCATCGGGAATCTGCATCACAGCTGGCGTGCCCGAGTAGGAGCTGTGCGAAGATCTCGTGAGCGGTCCTCTCTTCAGCTCTGGAGATTTCTGCTGCATCATGAACGAAGGTAGCTGGGCAGCAGGTGAAGGCGGTCCATGGTCACCAGCTTCAAGCCTCTTGAGCGTGGCAGAGTCCATGGTCGGACTGGGCGGCTGGAGCACGCCCGTCTCGATAAAACGAGAGGCAGGCTTCTCTGAAGTCATGGCTGGGACTCACGTGGAGGTGAAGACACACGAGATGGCTTCAGGTCACACGCACACAACTTGGGAATAACGAAGGGTTGGGTCCAAAGAAGTCAAGAGGGTCAAAACGAAGGTGAAGATCTGCCCAAGACAGGACCAGGGGTAGGGAAGGGTGTAGAAAATGGGGACGGAGGGAAGAAAGGGTAAAAAGAAAGAGGAGGGGGAGGCCCTTCAAGAAGCCAAGAGGGAAGAAAGGGCAGTCGTCAACAAAGTAAGGTGAGCAAGGCAGAGAGAGTATGATAACCGCGGGTCAAGCAAGTTATGAATGTGTTTTTTTCTGCACGCCTTATCCGTGTCAGAGTGAGATTTGAGTAGATTTTACTACAGTACAGCAGGGACGTGACAAAACAACACTAGACAAAGATACCAACGCAGTGGCGAGCTTTGAGCTGAACCGCCGATCTGAGCTGAGATGGAGTCTGGAATTTCGACCACGGTATCGGATATGATGGTTACCTGTGCGGATCGTACAGTATGTAAGCGTCAGGTCAGAGTGGAGGAAGAAACGTGGGCGGCGGTGATGGTTGCTGTCGTTTCGGCCTCGCATCTATCTCTTTGTTGGGAACGGGGTTTATCGTGTTTCCAGGCCATGCATATCTCTTTCTCGGTGAGATTCAGACTCAGGGCCCGGCCTCTGGGCCTCTAGCACGTAACGCCAACAATCACAATCAAAAGAATGCTGTATCCTTGTTCACTGCAGTAACTTTTCTGCACGAGGAAAACGTGTTCTATCGTCTCCTCCCCCCTTGCCCCTCTCATTCCCTGCCCCTGTATCTTGTACGGGTGCAGTCAGTACCTGGGTTACGGGGAACCGAGCAATGCATGCTTGATTTGGCGCCCATGTCACGTCTAGCGAGCTGATGCCTAGTACTTTTCTTCTTAACAGAGGTAACTATTACATGTCAATCGGAACGTACCGTACCTGTAACCAGAACAACAAGGGTGATCTACCTGAGCTAGAACTTTTTGGCAGTGGGGATCATGGACTGGGGTGGCTAAAGACGAACTAGATGGAACAAATCACGAAACAATCTCGTTGAGTCAAACAAAGCAAGGCTGTGTTCGGCTTCAAAGTGGGTTCGCAGAACAAGAGACAAGGCCTCGTAGAAAAGATTAGGCTAGACTTCTTTAGCGTGTCCGAGCAAGAAGAGGTGCGTGCTCAAAATATCATCGGCAGTTCGTCAAAAACGAGGCAACAAGACCAAGGTGAGAGAAAGTGGGTTGGTCAAGGCCTCTTTTTTGAATTTTACGAGCAAGGTTGCAGAATACGCCATGTAGTCGTGCGGCGTTTTTTGACAATGTAATCTCTCTTCTTTTTCTCCGAGTCGCTTAACGATAGCAGGCTAATATTAGATCCAAGGACAAGAGAGATGATGGCTATCACCAGCCATCGAGATATGATAGAACCGTACAAGATCCAATGAACGAATGGGATAAAAGCAGTCAAATGCATGTAATACAACACGTTTCATAGAACAGTAGCATAGGAAAAAAAAAAAGAAAAACAAGTTCGATAATACGGAACATTATCCCAAGAGGCTACAGTAGCGCGGGAAGTGACACAGAAAGAAGTTACTGTAGAAAAAAAGATAACGTCGAGCCAGTATTGTTATGGGATAGTGCAGTGGACGGCCCGTCATCCGCTAGCAAAGGCCCTGATCCTGACCCTGGTCCAAGATAACGTCGTCCCCTTGCCCCCCTGGATCCTGGTCAACAGCGAGAGGACATTGCATCTCTTGGCAGTTCAAACCAGGGCCAGGGACTCCAGCACAGCGATAGAACTTCCTCTTTGACTACTAGCGGCATGATTCTGCTGTTGCATCGCATGTGAAACCTGCATGTATATATGCAGTAATACTTTGTTGTACAGACAAGAACTCGCTCTCTTTCCTCCCACTCTGTTCGGGGGTTCTTTTTTATCCCACCCAGTAGTCTACTACGGCCCGCAGAGCCTTATTTCGGTGCTAAGCCAATCGCGAATTTGACACAAGTTTGTGGCCTTATTTTTTTCTCCTAGACTAGTTTCTTTTTTTAAAAAATCCCCTCAGCCGTCTGACGCCGCTAACGCTGACACATAATTTTTATTCGATTAGGTTAAGCGTGGTTTTTTGTTTATCTCGACATGTGTTTGGGGTTCTGGACTGGTCGGACCTCATGTTTGTTGCTCGTTGATATGGAAATATTGGTTGCTGGCGTGAGACGAGATTACTCTACATCTCAACAGTTTTTTATTAATGCCTGTATTTTTTTTCTAATCTTTCTTTCTCTATCATTATATTGATATCTTGCATAATCACCTCATCAACACGGAGGCGATAAAGCACATGTGTTTGTTGGTCGAGGTCGAGGTCGAGACCCAAGAACCAGCATCTCTTTTCCCATCATCCCTGTCGTCTTGCTCGTATCCAGTTCTTGTTACTCTGTAGCGAGCCTTGGTATTCTTTCAGCTCGACATCCATCAAGACCCTCCGAGGAAAAACAGGCCAAATGCATTCTTGAACAAAGAGGTCCTTGGATAAATTCGTTCGCTGGCTACAGTTACTCTTCCCCTCTCCCCCTCCCTGGTCTTTTTGTTTTGTCAGTTCCCCAAACATTGGCATATCTCCACTTTGGTAATGGAAGGTTCAAGGACTGCTACCTCTGCCGCTGCGGCGGAGGACTCTTCTTCACAGCGCGGAGCGAACCCTTTCGCTACGCCTGGTGTTGATAACACTGATAACCCTTTTGCAACACCCGCTGTCGCGACGCCCATTGCTGAGTCTTTGGCATCACGACAATTGGGACATCGCACAACTTCTTCATTTGATGGTGTGTTTTTCTTTATTTCTGTACAATTTCTCAACTAACTTCGACAGCACCCACCGTCCGTCGACGCTTCAGAAGCAGTCGTCTTCAGGGCGAGTTTGAGAAGCCATGGCTAGAGAGTAACAAGAAACAGTGGAATTGGGATAGTACCATTTTCTACACATGTATCACTATCGGTCTTGGTAAGTTTACTTCTGTTCATTTTAACTAATTGCTAATAACAATGTCCAGGTATTGGTGCATTTCTCTGCTGGACCGAGACTCAGGTCCCCAAGCACGAGGTAAGTGAAGCTCATGATATCTTTCACGACATGATACTGACTGATTTAGTACTGCATGGTCATGAACGACCAATTCAAGGATCTCAACAATTGGAACCATGAAGTTCAAATGAACGGCTTCGGGTATGTTTTTTTTATCTAATTTTCATTTCATCGCTGATGCATTTCAGTACTGGTGCCTTTGACTGGACTACAAATGATCCAGCCAACTCATATGTCGACGCAGAGGGTCTTCACATCGTCCCTACAGCGACACTTGAGAGCACTTCCATCACCAGAGACCAACTCCTTAATGGTTTCACGGTCAACATGACCACCAACAGCCGCGTCTGGGGCAAGTGCACAGCCAAGAGCATCAAGAAGAACAACGACCGCTGGCCTTGCGCAGCCCACAGCAACGCCACCCTCGGTCAGATAATCAACCCTGTGCGGTCCGCGCGCCTAAATACAAAGGGTAAAAAGACCATCCGGTACGGCCGCGTTGAGGTCGTGGCGCGTATGCCCAAAGGTGACTGGCTCTGGCCTGCCATCTGGATGATGCCCCAGGATGAGGTCTACGGCGAGTGGCCCAAGTCAGGTGAGATTGATATTGCTGAGAGCCGTGGTAACGATGCGAGGACGTACCCCATGGGTAACAATCTTGTGTCATCGGCGCTTCACTGGGGAACTGCTACGGAGAATGATCGCTGGAGGAGAGCTTATGGCGAGTGGGGAGGCAAGCGAGTCCTCTACTCTGAGAAATTCCACACATATGGTCTGGAGTGGAGTGAGAAGTATCTCTTTACCTGGCTTGATGGTCGTCTTCGAGTAAGTCTTTTTCTTGCCCATCTCAACAACAGTTACTGACTTTTCCACAGCAAGTTCAATTCTTTGACTTCACCAAGAACAAGAACCTCTGGACCTACGGTGAATTCGCCGGCCAGTCCATCAACGGTTCCATCCCCACGGACCCGTGGAGCAGCACAGGTCGCAAAAACACACCTTTTGACGAATCATTCTACCTCATCCTCAACGTTGCAGTCGGCGGTACTAACGGCTGGTTTCCGTGAGTTATTCCCACTATTTTCTCCATCTCTTCTTCAAATCCACTTTTTCGTTCCCACTCGATCTTACATGCTAATCTATCCTGCCTCACAGCGACGCGATTGGCGACAAGCCCTGGGCTGACAGCAGCGAGACCCCCATGCGAGACTTTTGGAAGGCCAACTCTACTTGGCTGCCCACCTGGGGTCCTGTCAAGGATCGTGGCATGGTTGTGAAGTCTGTCAAGATGTGGCAGGAGGGCAGATGTGCTGGGGCTGTCAGATCTGAATAAAGGATCATGCACGATTGGTTTTTCCTGGATCAGGGTCTTTCTTTTTTTTTCTGGATCTCACTGGTGGAATGAGTAATACATAGAGAATGGCATCGATATAATTTCTTGATAATCTGACTTTTCGCTATTTTTTTTCGCATTTATCCCCCCACGTGGTGTCTTACACGGAGATATGTCGTTTGACACTAAATTCTCACCAACATGGACAGATACAACATTATTGGTGGGACATTGTCTATCTCTCTATCTTTGAGGCTATCACTTGTAATCTTGGTTCATCGCTTCTCGATCTCGTGTCAGCATTCGGAGGTTAATCCAGATTTGCTTGTGCGGACCTTGCATTCCATGCTGACAGTTACCATTTTTTTTGTATATGCGGTCATACTGTACTTTCTCTTACATCCAAGATTGCTTACATACTACCGGTCGCATATCTCTTTAGATACAGGGAATAAATCAGGAAATAAAACGGTGAGCTATCACAGATCGTCGATGGAATTTCTACTCAGAGAGAACCAAGATGGATGATTTGCACGTCCAGGGTGGATTGTGTGTATTTTTATCCATCTACTGTGTGTTGTACCTCACTAGTATAGACCCTCGATGCATATCCCATAACGGCCAAGGCCTTGTGCGCTGGCAAAGCATTAAATTATCCTGGACATGACAATTACAGGGCCAACACACTCAATACAATGGTCTTGGTATTCTGCCAAGCGAAGCCTCAAGTGGTTGCATTCCGAGGATGACATGATAAGAGACCCTGGCTAAGCGCTCACAGAAACCTGTACTCTGCAGTCATGATAAAATATCTTTTTGATGCAGTGTCCCCCTGTCTCTTGCAGGTGGGAGAACTTTTGCCTGCAGCCAAGGCTCGTGTTTTTTCCCTTGCTTCATGATTCTCTCATATCGTGGTCCTCGGTGTGGGTTACATTTATACAAGGCCAGGGATTCTTGTGGCATCCACTTCCCTCGGTTATTTACTTTTTGGCCAACCGGGCCAACACCTTGTTGTCGTTCCGAACTGTCCAAATCGAGCAGGGGTTTACATTCGTTCATGGTTGTCTGTGCAGATACATATCTTTTACCCGCCCAATTACGGTTGGACGCTACGTCTGAGTCCCCTGAACCGTCGTGCTGAACAGAAATCATTATGATACAGTCCGTCGCCTCTTAGACTCAACTCCAATTTGCCTGGTGGATAGGTGGTTTAAAAAAAATACTTCCGTCTAGTTTGGTTTCAACCTTATCGTGGATAACTCTATAGATGAACCAGCGCTTTAGACCGGCCCTAAGATAGAGAGTCTTACACATGTTAATTAGCCCAACTCGTTCCTCGCGAACTCTCCACAAACGAAGGTTCAGGGGATGGTCCATGACTTCTCCACCCACTCTTCGTACAGATCGAGAGATTAGCTGCCCTGACCCTGTCGATCAGAGTTGCAACACCTCAGGCTTACCGTGAACCCTTCTTCGCCCAAGTAGCATTCCCAAATGTCTGCGTATAGTACATAGTACAGCACACAAACCCCATCACAAGGCTGAGTCTGAGCCGATGTGGCGCCGGTCAGCAATTTGACAAGAACTTTTGCCAAGACAGGTCCGGCTTGTCTCGACCCTTTGGGCCAAAATGGATCCAATATGCAGTAATACTCGCCTGATCCACCAACAAGCTGTTGCTTCTTCTGATCACAAGGCTCTAGGCGAAAGATTATTCTGCTACTCTGCTGTGTTCACGCGCCCGTCCACCTGCATAATCACAAGGACCAAGTCCACCGTTCCGCGTGCACAATAGTAAGAATCTTAATTGTATTAAGGGATGGGCGAAAATGGGCTGACTCTTGGACTATTGAACAGCTAATGTAGCGGAAAGGGGCCCTATCAAATGGACAAAGGGATGTGGGCAGCTGAGAGAGGTGAGAAACTTTTCCTATGCCTCGGGTATGAGGGCAAGTCATATATGTACAGGTTATCCAACCACCATGTCACCTTCTCCTGAGTTTCTGCATTGCATGGGGATTCAGTCCTTCGTTAACAACAGAGTTCCAGCCCTTCTGCACATCGTATCCCACTTCACATTATCCACCCCTTGATACACTCATTTCCTTCGCTTTTATCCAAGTCTTTCGTTATTTTTTGTTTCGTTTGCCTGTCTCCCCACACCCCTCTTCCACTTCTGTCACATCGTACAGCATCCAGCCATCATGCTGGTGCTTCGTTTTGCTGCGCTCGCCGCAGCGTCCCTTCCCTTGACGTCTGCGAGCGCCATCTTTCGCAGGGATCTGACGGCGCCTGAATCGCCACGCGACGGCTGGAGCTACCTGGGCTGCTACATCGATAGCACCTCCAAGCGCGCTCTCGACGGCCCTGTTCACTATGACGAGACGGGCCTCACAGCTGAGACCTGCGTCGCCCATTGCGTTGGTCTCGGCTATGCGTTTGCGGGCATGGAGTACTCCAAGGAGTGCTGTAAGTGAAATTCTCTTCCTCTTTTGGGATATGCATGCAGTATATTCGTAATTTATTGATCGATCTTGTGACTGACCTGCGCTTTTTGTGACTAGTCTGCGGCAGCAAGAGGCCCACTACAAAGACTGATGAGGCTGATTGTAACATGCCATGCACTGGCGATGATGAGCAGCCTTGCGGCGCCGGCGACAGGCTGACCGTCTTTGGCAAGGCTTCAGCTGGCGGGACATCTGTTCCTTCAGGATCCCCCACTGAAACTGTTTCCGCCACGGCCTCTGCTTCCGGTACTGCTAGTCCTGTCGCTAGCGACTTGCCTGGAACCTGGTCTTATGCAGGTTGCTACACTGACCCGCCGGGCCGTGCCTTGCAAGCTGCCGGGACTTCCAAGAGCATGACTCCCCAGAAGTGTATCGCCACCTGCATCGCAGACGGCTTCAAGATCGCTGGTGTCGAGTATGCCGAGGAGTGCTTGTGCGGCAATGCTCTGAACAATGCTGCTTCCAAGGTCAAGGAATCTGACTGCAACATGCCCTGCTCGGGCGACAGCAGCCAGATGTGCGGTGCTGGAAGTCGCCTATCGCTCTACTCCGATGGCGACTTTGAGGTCAACCCCATCCCTGTTGCCAAGAAAGACGGTCTTCCCGGCGACTGGGAGTACAAGGGCTGTGTCTTTGACAACAACAACCCCTACCTTCTCCAGTGGCTCTATGAGGACGCCGGCAGCTATGCTACCAGCAACATGACCATCGAGACCTGTCTCAACCGCTGCCAGAAGTTCGGTTACTCCGCTGGTGGTGTCGAGTACGGTCGCCAATGTGTTTGCGGTGATCTCAAAGCTGTCGAGAACAGGGGTGATGTCTGGAAGGACGACAGTTTCTGCAGCATGGCCTGCCCTGGTGATCGCAATTCCACATGCGGTGCTGGAAACCACATCAACTACTATGAGTGGACTGGTGCTTCTCTCAACACCTTTCACTACGCATCTGGTCCCAAGGCTGGAAAGTACGACCACTTTTCTACTTCTCCCATCATTCCCCTGATCAGCTCTGTCGGCATCAACGACAAGATCGTTTTTGTCGAGAAGCACGGTACGTCTGATGATGACACCGAGGGCTCTTTCGAGTTTGACTACACCACCAACATCTACCGTGAACTCGCTCTCAAGACCGATGTCTTTTGCTCTGCTTCATTCACCCTCCCTGACAAGGCTGGCCGTATCATCAACATTGGTGGTTGGTCTGCCGAGTCAGTCTACGGTATTCGCTTCTTCACCCCTGATTCCCCCCAAGGAGTCGACAATGGCACCAACGTCTGGGAAGAGGATTACACGCAGCTACGACTCTTTGACCCTCGCTGGTATCCCACTGCTCTTGTTCTTTCCAACGGTTCCATTCTTGCCATGGGTGGCGAGTCTGGCTCCGACGCCCCCATTGTTCCCACCGCTGAAGTCCTCCCTCACCCTGCTGGTGTGACAGAGTCGACTTACGTCGACTACCTTGAGCGCGCTGAGAACATTGGCCGAACCAACTCTTACCCTCACATGGCCATCTTGCCTTCTGGTAACATTTTCTTTACTCAATTTAATGAGTCTCGTCTTCTTTCTCAGGTCGACTTCCAGTCTATCAAGAAGCTGCCTGACATGCCTGGACAAATCAACAACCCATTGACTGGTCGCAACTATCCTCTCCAGGGTACTTTGATGGTCTTGCCTCACAAGGCTCCTTACAGTGATCCCGTCGAGATTCTCATCTGTGGTGGTACTACCCATGAGCCTGGCAATGACGCTCTCGACAACTGTGTCTTGATGGCGCCTGATGTTGAGGGTGCTGAGTGGGCCATCGAGCGCATGGTAAGTGATCATTATCTTTGACTTGTTCAATTTCATGTACTAACAGTCGCAGCCTTCTAAGCGAGTCATGCCCAACATGGTCGCCCTCCCTGATGGCCGCTACCTCATCCTCGGTGGTGCCCAAGTCGGCCGCGGTGGCTTCGGTCTCGCTGACAATGCCAACTTGAACGCAGTCATGTACGACCCCGAGGAGCCTCTCGGCCAGCGCATGACTGTCCTTGCCAACACCACCATCGCCCGTCTGTACCACTCTGAAGCTGTCCTCCTCAGCGACGGAAAGGTTCTCGTCTCTGGCTCTGACCCTCAAGATCAGGGCAAGCATCCCCAGGAGAAGCGCATTGAGTACTTCTGGCCCGACTACCTTTTGTCTGGTGCTACCCAGCCCAACTTTACCATCTCGGACCGTGATTGGACTTATGGCGAGAGCTACACTTTTACTCTCACATCTGATCTTGAGGAGGGTGCTTCCAAGCTCCGCGTGTCCCTCATGGCTTCTGTTGGTGCTACTCACGGTGTGAGCATGGGTCAGCGTACCTTGTTCCCCGAGTTTTCATGCTCTGGCAAGACCTGCAGCGTGACGGCACCTCCCAATGCCTTTGTCAGTCCTCCTTCTTGGTACCAGATGTTTGTGCTTGATGGACCTACTCCATCGCACGCCATTTGGGTCCGCATTGGTGGTGATCCAGGCAAACTTGGTGACTGGCCCAAGCTACCTGGCTTCACACCTCCAGGTGTTTAATTCAACTATATCTTCTTTTATTATTTTAGTTTTTTATCGTCTCTCTTTAACTACTTTTTCTTGTTGGTCAGAAGCAATGGCTTCTATGATTGGATGGCGTTCCTAACGGAGCATACGATGGTGGATGGTAGTTGTGTTTTGTAGTTGATTTTTGTACATTTATCATGTACGAAGTGCATGCTACACCTAATACGATACACTGTTGAACGTGGACATTGCTGAGTTTTGAGTGAATGTAGTAACCTTGAGTTGGGGTGATGAACGAAGCGGCTCGTAGATGGATAGCACACTAGTACAGGTCCTAAGACAAGATGAGATGAGATGAACTGAAAGGCGAGAGACAAGATGAAATAAAGGTGATGAGGTGAGATGCTTATTCAATGGTGGCGCTTCCTGCAACGCAACTCAACGCACGTGGTGTCAGACAACTTGTGTTGCACATGTGTCAGAGACCCTACGCGCTTGCAGACGCGGTGAAACCATGATGCAATGATTGTGGATCACGGCAATTACCGATCAAAGTATCGCCTTGACATTGGAAGGACATGGAGGTTGGGAGTAATAGCGCGATTTACGCCACCGTGGACGTGCAAGAGTCGCGCTGGAAATTAGCCCTGGAACGCGTCTTACAGAGCTTGGACCACTGTATTTTCAGTTGCTTGGGATGTAGGGTAGATTGAGCGGACTGATTTCTGAGAAAGAATTGGATGCAATTGCAGACATAATGAGATTTGTTGCATTTACACGTCTGATATATTATCCTTGAGTTTTTGGCTTATCTATCAGCCTTTTTCTGTCATGATTCGGACGCGTTCGGGTGTTGATAGAAATTCCACACCTTTGCTTACACGTTCCCATGCTTGGAACACACTGCATCTTGAGACGCTTCACCACAAAGAGACTGTTTTATAGTTTTACTGACAAAGAACATGCATATGACCAGATCAATGGAATAATAGTAAATATAATAGTTTCCAAGACGTCTTGCGGCAGTTACTATCAGATACATATCGCTGTTGATGCGTCTCTGGACTCGTTGATTTGAAATTGGTCGACATATTCACAAAATCTGCCCGCTACCAGCATCCAATCAAATGGTAAGATGGCCGAGCGGTCTAAGGCGCTGTGTTCAGGTTCGATTCGAACTAGTAACGATTCGCAGTCTCGAAAGGGGCCTGGGTTCGAATCCCAGTCTTATCAATCATTTTTGACTTTTGTATCAACTTGGGTCACAATTCATTTTTGCCGAACTGATTGACGCAAGACATCCATCCATTGACTCAAACTGACAATGCAGACTACCTACAGGATGGGGAATAGAGACTAGCGAATTGCGGTTTTTGCCGCGTCCCCCCTTTGAGAATAACCTTTCCAGACCAGAGAGTAAAGTCAACCCTGCGATTCCCGTTGCATTCTTCAACATGGCCATGCAAACACAAAGCATACCAAGTACCAGATCACGACTCAATTTAGTGTTGAGAATACCATTGTGTTTATACATGATGACGTTCGTCTAGAGATTCACTCAGTCAAGATCCTTATACAGTCACCAGCCTGGATTCGGGATACCTACGCGTCTGTCTACCACGATGGGATTGTCTACTGCGGCCCTTGCCCAGCTAGATGAAATTCACGACAACTCTCTTGGATATCCATGATGCCATCATTGATCCAAGACGAGCAGTTCATCATGCACACGCATATTCCTAGCCATCGCGGCCCTCACCCAATCCCCACGAGGTAGCCTACTATCTAGACGGCGCCGCGTTGGCTCAGTGGTAGAGCGTGTCACTAGTAATGACAAGGTCCAAGGTTCGATCCCTTGACGTGGCATAGACAGATGAAACATCTGGCTGTTCCTTTTTGCTTCTCGATGCCGATTGTGGCATGCCGGACTGCGAAATGCATGTCCAGATTGCAACTGTTGATACTTTGTGATACGCACTGGCCTGCACATGTTTTTATTATTGTAAGTAGCTCAACTTACTTCTTGCCTACTGCGCTCATTGCTTTACTACTGGGATTGAATGTATGCAACTGATCTCTTGGTCCGTTGTGTGGACTGAGAGTATCTGACTGTTGTCTTTGTGGAGTAGACAATATAGTACTTAAGAAGAGGCCTCTCAGTATCTGGTCGGTGTGGCTCAGTTGGTTAGAGCGTTGGTCTCATATGCGAAGTAATTCGTTGAGTATGACTTGGTTAAACACCAGGGTAATCCAAAGGTCGAGAGTTCGAGCCTCTCCACCGACAATCCTTTTGCTTTTTGGCTCTACAACTATAGGTCTTTACCACTCAAACAGGAAATATTTAAACTCCCAATCCCCGCCTTCTTCTGTAGTAGGAGGGACCGGTGTCTAATCCGCTATGCCCAACTGCTATCTCCGAGGGGAGTAGAGTCTATTGTCCTTTCAGCCTCGTAATCCCTTCTACCCGTAAAATCGTGAACTATAGGTAGCCCTGCTGTTAGGTTTCTCAACCATTATCCTATACGAACGGTCCATGCACACCCTTTTATCGTCCCGATGCTTTGGAATGTCGTCCGGGGTATAAACTCGGGAGAGTGGGGGCATGTTAAGAAAAACAGCAGGAGGATTCGGGTTGGAAATTCGCTGCTTTTGTTTGAAGCCCTTTCGTTGTTCTTCTTGACCTTGAGGGGAGGATATGCCAAAAGACGTCGTGGAATCTAACTCCGGCGTGCTGTGTGGGTGAAGCACTGGTGCTGTGAGATCGCTTTCGTGATTGATGATGTGGTTTGACGCGTCTTCTACAGCGAGGCGCTCGGTCGCTCTGATTTTTTTTCGAGACAAGATGAACCCTTACAAAACCTCGAACATCTTCATCATCTGAATCGTAACCTGAAATGGATGGAAGTGACCCCATTCCGGGTCTAGTTTGAGGGCTGATACTTTTCGATTCGTGAAATCTTGTGTATGCGTCCTCGTCTGAAACGTTTTCTGAGCAGCTGGATTCCGCTAATCCTGGCACTTGATTTAGTTCGCCGTGGTTAACCTCGACCACTCTTGTGAAAAATCTTCCACAACTCTCACTGAAGATCCAGTTAGCCAAACATATTACAGTGGGAAAAGGGCATAGACTTTCCATTTCAACTCAACCCCAGTTGAGGCTAGGCTGCCCGAGAGCATCTTGCAAAAAGGGCAGCTTGATGCTCCCTTTCCATTTGTGTCATTGCCTTCAACTTCATTACATATCAAGCTCATGTTGATTTTCTGATATGGCAAAAAAGCACCGTCCCATGGTATTGACTGGTCGACCTCTCTATGGGTCTTGTCCTCCACCAGAGTGTAACGCTTGTGCTGGACCCGACGAGCACCTTTCTTCCCCTTGAAACGCTCATTCAGTATGAACTCAAGAACTGCCCAAGAAGTGATAGTCTTCAAATGGATGGGAAATCTCCTCCCGGTGATATTTTCCAGGATAAAATGTTCATCGCCTGGTCCTCTGTCGAGATGCATCACGATTGCCTTGATGCTGCTAATATCCCCTGCGACGCTCTGTATCAAAGAGACAATGTGACCGGTTGTTGTCTTGAGCTGTGCGACTAAGCTGTGGATGATCTCCAGTTTAGAAACTATGTTTCGACCTATGGAGTCGAGTGATGTTCCCAATGATGTCTTTGATCGATGAATCAAGTCGGTTGTACGTTTCTCGGCATTTTGTTGTTCTCTGACCAGTGAATCATAGTTCCTTTGCAATAACCGTCTACTAAAGTCAGAAACTGTATAGATAGTCAGATGAGAAAGCTTACATTGTAATCACCCCTAAAACCATTTCAAGCGCTATAGTGTATCCCACCACCTCGGCGCGGAATCTGTCGATATCTTTCTCGTTCAGCTTCCACTGAACCTTCCTGCAATTGCTCGTCGCTTTCCACCGGACCTTCTTTGAAGCACCATTCAATGAAGCCTTCTTCACAAAAGCAGTTGTGCTCAAGGCTGGCTCATACTTGCTAATCTGGTCCAGGAAGTCTACCAAGCATTTCTTGGTCTTGGTCACTGTGTCAAGCACGATTGCTGAGATAAGTTCCAAGGAATGTGTCATGCGAGGATCTTTGAGCGTCTGCTGTACTGTGTCCAGTGTCTGGTCGAGAGTGTTGAGTTGCTGCACTAGCTCTCTGTATTGTTTGGCGGATCCACGCGAGTCGTCAAGGGCGACAACGATGTCCTTGATCAGGGCAGCAATTGAAATGAAGTCACCAACGGCACCTGCACTTAGTGCGAACTCCATTGTCAGCTTGTGTAGAAGAAAATTAGATGAATTGTTGTTCAAGTTTTCGGAAACCGTCAGAGATGGGAGTTTTAGTAAACAGTTCATTGAGGGGGAAAGTAAGGCTCTACGGTAAGTCGGGGTAAGATAAACAAACACGTTACAATAAGGCGTTTACATAGCCACTGGCGAACCACGAGGCAGACACATTTATCTGCTAGGTATGGGCTGGCTGGCTCATCCAAGGCGAAAGTGCATTTGACATATCATTTATCCAACCAATGTCTCAATCGTCACAGCAACTGCATTTGTGTACGGTAGTTTGTCGCCTGCTTTCAACAATCCGATAAGGCGTGGTGGCGGAGTGGTCTAACGCGATAGACTAGAAATCTATTCTCCTCGGAGGCGTCTGTTCGAATCAGGCCCACGTCGACTGGAAAACAGTCGGACTCTTCAAGAGTCCTTCTCTTATCATTTTTTTCTTGCCTACATATACTTTTGCCTCGACTCTGCAGTGGTCTCTCTTGTAGTCTTATTTTATGCCAATTCTGTCATGTGCAAGCATTGGGCCTTTAATAGGTCTGATTTGTAGTTGCGATGTTAAAGTGGACATCCTTGCAATTCGATATGAGAGGCAACTAATTCGTAGGTAGTTCAAATCACTAATATTGCCATTTCAGTTATATCAACCACCAAGTAGTTCAAGTCACTAATGGTTCACAAAATAATTGCAAGCAGCTCAATGCCAAGACAACTTTATAGTCTAGAGGCTGAAATACGCTGCCAAGAGCCAAGTCCAGCTGATTCCTTGAGTCTTGATCGTACACTAGCCGAGAGACAGCCTTGTCTTGGCTTCAGGATCGCATCGCGTCAGTACAATTTCCATGTACGTCAAGCCGTTAATGATCTTTCTTTAGAATATTTCAAACTCTCATCAATGCGGCAGTCCAATCCGTAGCGCTATGAAGTGGCATGGTCAGTACAATACGAATGGCGCCTTTGCTTGTTGAGCATCGGATATAGCAAGAGCCATAATTCAAGAAACAAAGAAACGAAACTCTCTAGGTTCTTTGACTCTTGCCAAGACGTAGTGGTCGTTCTTATACTCGGTATGTTGAGCATCCGCTTTATTTATATCCCAATTCCAACCTTCCAGCGGCGTTGTGACCTTGAGATCGCCGTAACACGCGGCACATGTGGAACATCTCGTTTGCTGGGGTTGAATCCTATGCTACGTCTTCGACCCAATCATTCACCTTTGGAATGACCCATGCAGATCCTCATCATTACCACGACTCGCAGTGTCATGTGTATCGTATTGTGAAACATCAAGTCGTCCTCAAGGCCCGATGTCTTCGCCCCCACATGAATAATTCATCTCAGCTAGACAACCTGCTCAAAATCAATAGCGACGAGATTATTGAACATAGAGTTATTGTCGAATAAGGCATCGCTGTCGTATACCAAGATAATAAGACGGAACCATAGAGCCTCTAACCATGTTCAGCACACCCCCCGACACCAGTGACATACATACCTATTCAGGCTGCGGAAACATATAATATATCTGGGAGGAAGGAGCTTGCAAAACAAAGATTTACGTTTCGTTCCAAAACACAAGTAACCCCGTGAGCTATTTTTAACAGTTATATTCTCAAATACGCCTTCAAATACGCCGTCAAAAAGACTCTGGTTCACGTCTTGTCGTTGACCGGTTAGCACGGCTCGGTTAGCACGGCTACTTGGCACACGAAACCGTTGTCCGCACGTCATAATCGGATGAGAAAATCCTTGTCATGGTAGCAATCGATAGTATGCTCCCCTGCTGTCTTCTCAGTTGAGAGTTTCGCAGTTTCAAATGTCCAATCCCAAACCGTTAAAATGCTGAAACGGTTTTGGCTTGGCGCTTGCTACGGGACGAATTAGTCTAGAACCCCAGAAATCAGACCACTTTCTACGGTGAACCCTGCAGATTGACGGTTAACGGGCCAATGCTTGTCGAGTCACTATGGGATGAAGCAACCTAGGGGTTAAGCTTATCCTCAACTCTAATTATTAATTTATTGTCCATGACGTGGCTTGCTTCTTATGCATCGTTGGTAAAAGCATGGTAGGACAATAAAGTATTATCTTACGTACAAAGTCAATTATTCAACTAAAACAAGATGATCTACGTTTCTTCCCAAAATTAAAATTCGGCTCGTGGCATCTGTCAAAGTCTCGGCCTGTCTCCCCCGTGGCTGAAACCGGAGACAACACCATCCCCAGCAGGTCAGCTCCTGGCGACAAGACCTGCGACGCAGACCATCCCAATGTAACGCCTGCCAAATGTATCAAAGTTAGACTTTAAGGTTACTATGAAGCATACCTCACTAGCATCAAAGATGATAGTCAGCGGACAGACGTCTTTCCCACCCCTAGCGGTGGAGGGTTTCAACAGCGGAATATTATCTGTTTTAATTAATATAGCGTACTAGGACAGTCTAGCCTCTCCTCCTCTCCTTGTATTAAAACACTTGGTCCTGCCTCAACCTGCTGATTTTTAGACATCATCGTTCGATTTCTTTCCTCTGTCTTCGTCGTTTCTCTTCAGCTTACTCTAATTATTCCGTTCTTGAGGCTGGCCTCTGTTTTTGTTTGTTTCGATAACCTAATACTTTGTTTTGTTTTATACACACATATCTCTTTTATTACCTTGTATAATCAGTACTACTATCATCATGGCTGGATCCATTACTCTTCGAGGTCTTCTCCTCGCCGCCTTTGCCTCCAAGGCTATTGCGTCTTGTGCTTACGGAACACTTCTGCATCCCCGAGCCGAGGATGGCAGTGTTGAGGTTAACACCTTTGGTTACACTGGAAAGATTGTGAGTTGACCTGACATAACTCACTTACAAGATATACTGACTGGTAACAGGGACCAACTAACTGGGTTGCTCTCGATCCTGCAGCCAACGCTGTCTGCTCTACCGGTGTCAACCAATCCCCCATTGACATGGTACCCGGCGCCAACGCCATGATCCCTGCCTCTCAACTTAACCTCGAGATCCCCGATATGACCGAAGGAACCGAGTTCGAGAACCTTGGAACCACCGTCGAGGTCATCGCCGGCAAGGGCAGCATGCGATTCGGCAACACCAGCTTCACTCTCCAGCAGTTCCACTTCCACTTGCCCAGCGAGCATCTCGACGCCGGAAAGAGCATGGCTATGGAGATGCACATGGTTTGGGAGAGCGAGGATGCCAAGATTGCTGTCGTCGGTGTCTTTATCGATGTTGAGGATGGAGCTGGTGGAAGTACACCTGGTAACTCGACTGGCGCAGCTGCCAAGGTCAAGAGAGACGGCTTTGTCAAGATGGTCCGCAAGAGCACAACCGACGGTCACGACCACGACCATGCCAACGAGAAGCGACAACTTCCTGCTGTTGGAGGTTCTTTCTTCCATGTCAACGCCCCTGCCACCGCTGCCACCTCTTCTTCCAACCTTTTGGAGACCGTCTTTGGATCCGTTGGCGAGATTGCTAAGCCTGGAACTCTTACCAAGACCAAGTCTCTCAACATGGCCGAGCTTGTCAGCACTCTTGCAGCTGGCTCTTTCCAGACGTAAGTAAATCATTCAATGATAGACAAGATAAAAAAACTAACAATTACTTAGATACGAGGGTTCTTTGACCACACCTCCCTGCAGTGAGGGTGTCCGATGGTTGGTTTCCGACCAGAAGCTTGCCATCAAGACATCCACATTCAACAGCGTGCGCGATGTCATTGGTTTCAACTCCAGATTCCCCCAGGGTGCTCTTGGCGAGCCCAACGCACTGTCCGGAATGATGGCCTAGGTTATGATTAAGAGTTATTGAGACGATAAAACAGTGTGTGTTGTAATTAGCATACATGACCGAACATCCAGGAGATGATAGTAGACATAGGTCCAAGTCAAAATAAAAGAGAACAGAATGGTGATCAAATAAAAGTTCAATTGATAAAATGAATTGTGGAAAATGCAAAAAAGAAGACCTGCGTTTCGCAGGTGGCTGGATCTCTCCCGCCGGGAATTGAACCCGGGTCTCAAGCGTGACAAGCTTGCATACTGACCACTATACTACGGAAGATGAACAGTCTCAAGACTGTTGTAGCTGGGGGGGTTGTGATTGGGTGGGTCATCTTTAGTAATATAAAGGCATTACAGTCCGCTGAATTGTGAAACCAGTCAAGTCATGCACAAACCACACAACAGGTAGTGATAGACAGTATCAAGGCACCGAGTACACTTTATGTAATGAAGACACACGTGTATCTCAATTCAGTATGGCTCAATAATTATAGCGAGCTCAGCAAGCTATCTACTACTACAAGAAAAAGTATGTATACGGAGAAAATCAACAATCCGCCCAACACACCAAACTGTACTATAAGGAGTAGCATAACTACGCATCCTCAACATACAGGCAGTGTGTGAATGAATCTAGCACTTGCTGGCCTTGGAAGGCTCGCACTCGCCATTGGCCTTGTCGCATCCCTTGTAGCCCTGGCACTGAGTCTTGGGGAAGCAGTTGTTCTTGTAGGTAGCCTGCACGACAGCAATTAGTCTAGTTTCTTTCACCACACTCATCAAGACAATTAACTCACCTTGTCACCGAGGTTGGTATTGATACCAATGAGCTCACCGCCGTTGACGGCAGTGACACCCTCCATGTGAACGGATCGCTTGCACTTGGAGTTACCCTTGCAGTTACCGCATGATCGGTAGACCTTGCCGTAGTCGTTGGCGTCTACGCAAGTTAGCTTGAGAAAACATCAGATATGACAATATACATACAAAAGTTGACAATGTTGACGTGACCACAGCCATTGTGCTGAATGACCTTGTCGGCGGCCTTGTAAGCACCACCGCCGATGATGTTGGCGGTTCCACTACCCTTGATAGTAATGGCATCCTCGCAAACGTCCTCGAACCAGACAAACTCTAGGTTACAGGCGCCGAGACAATGAACACCTTCCTTTTGGTTGGCACCGATGACGACGTTGCGAAGAGTTGCACCGTCTTCGAGGACAAAGACTGCATCCTTCTCACCTTTCCTGTGTCAATGTCTACAGAACACATAGGTTATACAGGAAAACTTACCACCCTCGCTCTGACCAGTGCACTTGACACCGCGGTCGTAGCGAACCCACTTAGCATCGAAAACCTCGCCCTTCTTGAGGTATCGAGGCGCGCTGAGGGACTTGGAGCCAGTGGCTTTGGGGACACCGCCTGTGTAGCCAAGGCATGCCATGGCGGCAGGAAGGGCAGAGAGAACAGCGAGAATGCTAGGAGCGTGCATCTTGATTACAGTTGATGATTTTGGAAGTTGAAAAATGTACCGGTCTACGGTGGGCTTGAATAAGAAGAGTAACGAATGAATAAAGTTGGAGATGAATTGGGATGCCGAGAACACTGATGTAGAGACTCATCAGCATTCTTATATGTCCGGCAACCTCTTGCCATTATCACCACGACTCCTGAATCCATGATGTCGGTTCTTACACATATCACCCAAGGTCTTCTCAATTCTCGTTAGCACACCAATTGGGCCCATCAAAACCGCACCAAGGATCACAGTAAGATAAACCAGAGGCCAAAGCTTTGGTGTTTCAGGATGGACAAATTTCCTCCACTGAGGTGACACACTAACGAGCGTTCATAGGCTAAGGCCCTTGTCGACGAGATCCGCTATCACGATCAATACGCGGACTAAGACTTAAGGTTATTTTAAAGAGGCAGCCTGTAGGGAAATTTGGGAAGCGAAGATGTGATCAGTCAGATAATACTGCTAGATGCTTTCTTAAGCTATTATTGTAATAGTTGTTGCTATGATTGGAGTGCCCAGATCAGATCACTGACATTAGCTAAGCGTTTAATACTCTTGCCAAAATTCACTCTCACAGCAGAGTACCGATCCGACTTCGGGGTTTACGATCGCCGAAGAACCGGAACCTCGGACGAATTTGTCAATTCAGGGCGAACCCGACAATCAGATAACCACCTGTCGCCCCGACTAGCGATTGATCTCCACGGCATAGCCCTTGTTAACCGGAGTTAATGTCATCTGAACAATGCCAAGTCACAACCTAATTACGGTGAGGTGGTGACCCGGAGCTGTTTCTCGTGCCACCTGCGTACTCTGACCATACAAACACGAGTGTGGGATTGTCTCCGCCTTGAGATAGACCGAATGCCCGAGATGGTTGCATAGCCTACTTATGCAGTGACAGTTGAATTCATGGGTCAGGTCCACTGCTTCGATTATTAGAAACATTAGGAGAGTAACTAAGCATGCAAACTGATTCTCTAACTAATACTATCCCAGAAAGCCCAATCAATATCCGCAAACTCAAACCCAAACGGTTGCAAGTCATCGTCTCCAGTCCTTCCTTGCCCAAAGTCCATCACCGTATCCATCTGATTCTCCTTTCTACCTGCGTCACCAGCTATATTCCTTTCGTCTTGTGCCAAAAGCTCCTCCAAATCTGACACAAACTTCGGTTTCTCCATGTACTCCAACCCAGGTTTTTGTCGACACTCATTCCACGTTGCGATAACAGACTTGGCAGCGTGCGAAACTCGTCTGTCTTCTGACATGTCCGTCAAATGATGTGCAGAGGTATACAGGTCTTCAAGTAGTGACCAGGCTGATTGGATTATTGTGACGTCTGTTAAGAGTGTCATGTCTACTAGAATACCAATGACTAGACGTAGAATTTAGTAAGGAGAGGGTATGCGGAGATAGGCTAACGTTACTTACGAGCATACCACACAAATGAAGTCTCAGCCAGCCAGCGAAACTTTTGCAAAAGAGGATTCGCATAAGACACAGCCTGGTATCTCATTGCCTGAACACACAAGTTGAAATGCTCACTGTGACATTTATCGTCTGCGCTATTCGACCGCATCTTTGCTTCGTGATACTTTCGCAGCCGCAGAATATTGACCACAGCCCGCGCAGAGATCTGCAGGAGTGTATGCAGGGGGTTTATCGGATCGCAGTACTGTAGAAAGTTTTCATTGAGCCCCTTTTCCAGCCCATCAATCATTGAATCGGCCAAACAACCCAGCAAGGACCCCTCGCCCGCTGTTGCCTGTCTAGCCTGCGTGATGCGAAAACCACGCTGTGCCTCTAACAAATAGTAGGTAAAGCAGGTGTAAGCAAACCCTGTAAGGCCTGTTCGTTGTTTGGGTGGGTCTTTTGCGTTTGGGTCCAGATCTTCGTCTTCAATGTTGAGAGGAAGTTTAACATCCCATGCTGTTCCGAATGATAAAGGTGTGACGCCATTTTTGAGAGATAGGATAAGATCGAGATGTTGGAGCTGCCACCAGATTCTTCGTCGCTCTTCTGTTTCGATGGGTGAGAGACCGAGGACTGTGCCGTCTCGATGGATGCCGAGTTGCTCTGCGGAACGTGATACGAGGCCCATCAATGTCCATAGACTACGAGATGTTAGAGCGTCGATGTTGGCTTTCTGGGTGTTGTTAGTAGTGGTGATTGATAGGTTTGGGTATTGCTTACTATGTAGAAGCAAAAGGCTTTTATCGTTGCCAAGCTGTCTATAGATAACAGACTCATTTTTGAGAAAGCGATATCGCATCTCATTCGACATTCGCTTACGAGGATAGCCCTTGACCTACCAAAGCGTCGCAAACATTCATGGTTAGACAAACTTACTGCCGCGAACAGCCTTGTAGACAAAATTAGAGCCCTTTCACCATCTTCAAGACGGTCCCATTTATCTCCGTCGGATATCGCAGCTTTTAGATGGGAAAGAGTCCATTTGAAGTTGATCTTTACCACAGGCTCCACACGTTCCATGAAAACATCCCAGAGCTTGACACCTTCCAGAGTTGGCATTTGCAAAGAAAGTGACTCTGAGATAAGGCTATTATCCCGCCACGGCGAACCATTGAAGGCATGCGGAAGGAATTTAGCTGGCGATAAGGCTGATCCTCGAGGGTCAGCGGGATTGAAAGGCGCCTTTGTGCCTTGGTATAATTTGTTCACATCAATCCAGGTCTGCCATCCTTCTCTGATAAACACACCAGTTAGTCAAATATTTCACCAGTAATTTTTGGCATAACTTACGACTCATGATAAACTGCCTTCCCCTCTTGCTGCACCATCACTGGCGTCTGAACATGACTTGAATCAGTGGAGACAGAACCTTTCGGCCTTTGACGATTCTCCAACGGACTTTCAGCATTTTCCGACGCAGGATCACCACCCAAGGATCTGACGATATCCTCAAGCTTTTTGATCCTCTCAAAGGGGGAAAGCTCAGGATAAATGCAAGTGTCATTTTTGCGTCGCTTGCAATTGGAGCAGGGAGGTTCTGCCCTGTCGCATTTCACTTTGCGCTTCGCACACGGCTCACATGCTTGCGATCTCATATTTCGATCTGGGGCTGAAAATGAAAAGTGTTGATCTTGTCTGTTGCGACGTGGGTTTCTCGATCCATGACGTTGTTGTAATTAAAAGCTCGGGGGCCCCGCGAGGTTTTGGACGACAGATCTCAGTCAGCTCGGGCTCGGTACCGAGACCGAGATTTTGAAGGGGTTGTTTGATTGGTTGCTTGGGATAGTCCCTTGAGATAGGGATGTAAAAACGTGTAATTGACTTGGAATGAAGGAATTTGATCTTGATATTTATATCCAGATCTTCCTAAGGATTGTGTTTTTACTTGTTATCATCAACTTCTTCATATCTGATCGTGGTGTGTAGTCACGAATTACCACATCTACCATAAATCACTCTACATTCCAAGTGCCCCATATAATCTTGACGATGGACGAAAAAGATACCAAAACGTCCAACAGTCCAGACCGTCCAAGTACCGACGCAGTCAACAATCCCTCAGACACAACAGACAATGTCAAGACATACCCGCCAAAGAAGGTTGTCCTTCCAACCATGGTTGCCCTTTTCCTCGTCTTCTTCCTAATTGCACTGGTAACTATCCCCCTATTCCTACAAACCAATATGCACTAACAATTGCCCAAGGATCGAACTATCATCGGCACAGCTATTCCAACCATATCTGCCGAGTTCAACAGCTTCGGAGACATTGCTTGGTACGAATCAGCCTTCCTCCTGCCTCTCTGCGTCTTCCAACTCTCCTTCGGCCTTGTCTTTAAATACTACTCCACCAAATGGGTTCTCTTTATCCTCACTGCTATTTTTGAGATTGGATCGATTGTTTGTGCGGCAGCGCCTAATTCGAACGCTTTGATCGTTGGGAGAGCCATTACCGGTATTGGCGGTGCTGGTATTGGCTCTGGTGTTTTTATTTACATCACACTCTTATTCCCCCTTGAAGAACGACCCAAGTATCTGGGATCATTGGGCTCTGCCTTTGGTATCTCTTCAATCTTGGGTCCGATTCTTGGAGGATACCTTACCTCTGTCAACTGGCGTTGGTGTTTCTGGATTAATGTCCCCATTGGCGGTCTCTCACTCTTCCTTCTTTTTATTCTCGCCCCCGACAGACCATCACCTGTCAAGCCAGCCACGACATGGCGTCAGAAATTTCTCGATCTAGATCCTCTTGGTTTCTTGCTGGTCGCAGGCTCAATTGTCAGTCTCCTGTTTGCTCTCGAATTCGGCAAGGAGGATAAAGCATGGTCAACTGGACGTGTCATCGCTCTGTTCGTCGTCTTTGCAATTCTTCTTGTCGCATTCGCTGGATACCAAATCTGGCGAGGTGAAAAGGCTACTATCCCTCCGAGGATCCTGCGTCAGCGAACGGTACTGGCTGCGTGTCTTTTCAACTTCTTTATAGGGACCGTACTGGTCATCTATGCCTTTTACATCCCTGTGTGGTTCCAAGTTGTCAAGGGCAAGTCGCCTCAAGACTCTGGTATCGCTCTGCTGCCCTTGCTGCTCAGTAACGTAGTGTTTGTCATTGTTGGTGGTATTTTGGTTAGTACCATTGGATATTGCAACCCTTTTGCCATTGGTGGAAGTGCGATTCTTATCGTTGGCGCTGCTCTCATCACAACTTGGACAGCAGACGTCGAAAAAGGTAAATGGATTGGATATCAGGTATGTTTACTGTGACCTCTACTTTTAGCATCTGTATACTGACAAACTACCAGATAATCACCGGTACAGGTATGGGATTTGCACTGCAACAACCCGCCATTGCAGTCCAAACTGTGCTATCAGAAGCCGACAGCACAGTTGGCCTATCCGTTCTCAGCTTCCTCGGCTTCCTTTCGGGAACGGTATTCATTACTGTTGCTCAAACCTTGCTCCAAGGGCAGCTCGACAGCAAGATCTCGCAATACTTTCCCAACATCGACATTGAGCAGCTCAGCAACAGTGGAGCCGCAAGTATTCGAAACTTGGTATCGGAGGACAAGATGAATATCGTGTTGGATGCGTACAACGATTCGATGAGGTCAATCTGGTATCTCGCTCTTGCCATGGGCGCTGCATCTTTGGTGGTGTCTTTTGGTTTTGAGTGGAAGACTGTAAAGATGAACATGAAAAAGGAGGAGGTCAAGGAAGAATCTTCTGGTTCAGTGTCAGTATAGTAGCGATCAGGGTATTTGGGTATGGTGGGAAAATGTACCAACAGGGAAATTGCTAAAGAGAATAGACAATAGATGATAGAGCGATAATAATAGATCTCGCTTGCGTTGCAAAAAATGGCGATGTTACTTGGCTAAAGAATGTTAATTGTGATAGCTGAAAATGCAAAAAGATATTCTTGATGAGACTGGGACTCGAACCCAGGAGGATTGCTCCACCAGGAAATTGGTGTTAAGGTTAACCTTAACCTGGCGCCATAACCAACTCGGCCATCTCACCGGTGATTGGATGGGAGATTGAAGTAAAACAAGACTATATATTCTTGTATCTTAACACCCAAGTAAACTATCTCCAGCTATGACAAACCACGAGAAGTTTTGGGCTTGCTATAGTACAATCTTTAGTTGGGAACGATTCATATATGATTTAACATCAATATTATTCTGGATAAATCGTCGCGAATCCGAGAAAACGCAATCATCCAGAGCCAATAGTGAAGGGCTGACACTGTCAGCATTGTCGCACATCGCGAATCCTTCGGGAAATGCCCAGTTGTCCGAAAGTCACTCACACAGCCAATCGCATCGGACTCACATGTCAGTCAGATCGCGATAGCATACCAATTCTCGCTAGTTCCCTTGTGCTTACTCTGTCGGATTTCCATCTTTGCGCGAGTAGAAATGCCGGAACAATTTCTATGCATGCAATTAATAAAGGAAACGGCGTTTGAATAGTTATATAACTGGCGAGGGGAAGCTGAAGAAAGCATCATTATCATTATCATCAGCAACAACAACAATAACTCAGTAGCCTCATTCAATAGCAACTCAACAATTTGAACATTATCTCTTCAAAATTAAAAAACAACACTCACCTCAAAGCCAGTTAATATCATCAAAATGGTCGCAATCAAGACAATCAAGGCCTCCAACTCCACAGCCCTCCCCCAAACCCTCCCTGACAATCTCACCGCAGTCTTTCTTGGTGCCACATCAGGTATCGGTCGCAGCACAGTAAAGCAACTCGCCATCGCCACAGATGGAAAGTCTCCAACCATCTATCTCGTTGGCCGCAGTGCTTCTGCCACAACAGCACTTATCGCAGAGCTTCGCCAGGGTAACCCATCTGCTACCATTGAATTCATTGAGAGAGATGTCTCCCTCGTAAAGGAAGCCGATGCTGTTATGCAAGAGATCTCAAAGCGAGAGGAAAAGGTCGACATCTTGTTCATGTCTGTTGGATTCATGTCTTTCGAAGGAAGAAAAGGTAAGCTACTCATCTGAAGTCAACTGGTTGATTAGAGACTAACAGTGCATAGAAACAAATGAAAAGCTAGAGCCGTCTTTCACAACCCGCTACTACAGCCGTGTTCGCTCAATCCAGACTCTTCTACCCCTTCTCAACCGCAGCGCAAACCCTCACGTTGTCAACATCCTCGCTGGCGGTATGGAAGGTCCTCTGGTTGAAGACGACCTTGATCTCGCCAAGCCAGGAAACTATGGTGTCGCATCTTCCGCCAACCAAGTTGCCACTATGCTCACTCTCGTCTTGGAACGCTTTGCGCAAGAGAACCCAAAGATCAGCTTTGTTCACGCTTTTCCTGGTCTAACCGCAACACCTCTTCTTTCTCGCGGATCAAGTGGAATTATTGGTTTCCTCCTTCAATGGATTGTTACTCCTCTGGGTGGCCTGTTCTTTGCCAGCCCCGATGATGTGGCTTCTCGTGCACTGTTCTACGCTACCAATGCGAGATACACTGTCGAAGAGACTGAGTCGTCGGCTGTTCCTGTGCCTGAAGGTCTCGACAAAGCTAAGAGATCTGCTGGTGGAGTGTTTTTGATCAATGATAAGAGTGAGGCGGCGGATAATGAAAAGGTTTTGGCAGGTATCCGAGAGAAGATGGCTGGACCTGTCCAGGATCATTTGGATAATGTTTTCAAGAGACTTTTCCAGTAGCTTCGAGGAAGGATAAAATGATTTATGACCTAGGAAATTATGGAGTTGGGCGGCTTACTATTTAATTTTTTTGGTTTGGCTGATGAATTAATATATGGACTCTTAGTAACTAACTTATTCAAAAATATGCTGTTGTTCATAAAGATGACTCGTTGATTGTGCCATAGTAATTTGATAAAAATGACGCTGATTGAGGACCAGTAACCGAGACCCTTGAACTACCCAGCAACTTCGACAATTACTATCGTCCCCAGTCATTAGAACGATGCGAAATCGGCATCAATCATATTGTAGCTTCCTGCAAGAGTTCATTCTTGCTCCATTTCCATGACTGTTGCCAGGTTTTGCTGAGTCAGTAGCTTAATTGGTAATTATACATCCCAAGACCGGAATGGCGTGCGGGGCAAAAGAGTCATCATCGCGCCTTTGGAATGATCTCAAATAATGCAGACCATATATTAAATACCACGCCTTTTCCATATTCATCAATTGCCGCATAGACTCTACCTTCATCCAATCAATATGGCGTCCTCTACTGTGACAACTTACAAAGCCTTTGCGTCTGAACGTGCCATTGGCAACCCAGCCGGAGTTATCATCCTTCCCAACCCAAGTGATGATGCAGGATACGACCAAGACGCAGACTTTCCGTATGATATATTCCCTCCGGCTTCAAAACTTCAGGAGATCGCTACGAAGCTGAACTACCCCATGACAGCTTTCGCAGTCCCTCTCAGCCAATCCATTGACTCACCTAATGCCCCTCACTTCGCCGTGCGCTGGCTCAACCCTTCCAACGAAGCACCGCTCTGCGGCCACGCAACCCTTGCTTTGTCTCAGCATCTATTCAGCACTTTGACAAACCCTCCACAGACACTGAAGTATCTGACTAGGCTTCACGGCATCGTCTCTGCTTCGCTGTATCAAAGTCCCTTTCAGGATGCTAAGCTTGTTGGCATTGAGTTTCCGGAACTCCTCGACCTTCCTGCTCTATCGCAATCGGATAAAAGATGGGGACAGCTGCGGAAGCTGTTTGAACAGTCGACTGGGTCGCAGTGGGAAGGTCATAGTGAGCCCGTTGGCGTGTTTGAAGCGGACCAGTATCTTCTTCTGGAGTATAGCCCTGAACTTGATCTTAGAGGTCTGGTTATCGATCCAACCAAGCTTGTGAGTTTCTTCCAGGTATGTGAGATATCCGGCTAACAGTCTAGGCTTCACTCAACAAATTCATCTACATCTTCCAAATCTCGACGTCAGTGTCGGAGCATATCCATACCCGTGTGATCAATGCGATTGGCGACCACGTCGCGGAGGATGTCGCGGTAAGTGAACTGCCCTTTACTTGCCAACCTCACTAACAGCTTAAAGACGGGTTCCGCTCACCGAGCTATTATCCCGCATGCTTTGTCCAACGCCGAGACCACCGCGCGACTCAAACAGTATCACCCCGACTTCAGTGGCAACATTTTAAAATGCTTGCAGCAGTCTAGGGAGGGCGGCGAGTTGACTGTTGAGTGGTTGCGCGATGTTAAGGCTGTAAGGATTATGGGCGAAGCGGTCCTAGTTGGCGAAGATAACATAGAGATTTGAATCGATTTGTATGACTACTCTGTATATCCAACAAATAGTGTTACTTTTGGACCTTCTAAATTAGTTATACTTCTTTTTCACCTATCAGTAGCTTGAGTGGGGTTTTTAGACAGATGTGAAATAGAGAGACTTGAGTTGATACCAGTCAACCGATACGCTCTTGCGGTGAACTTGAGGGGTCGCACTGGCCATGCACTTTCGTGGGTGTGAATCCTTCGGCGATCATGAAACAGCGGCCTGACTCACATCGTCTGATTCCGATAGTTGCGATATGCATTTAGCCTAAATCCGTGACTGCGCACTTCCGCAGTTTGACCTCTGAAAATCACATCTATATAATTGCAAGCTATGTCTGTGAATGTCTTCAACCTGCATACTCACTTTACCGAACTATAGTCCATCATGGAGTTTAACCCTACTCAAGCAATAGTCCATAATGAAGGCTGCGACCTGCATTACTGGTATCAAGGCACCGGTCCTCTCATGCTCTTTGTTCCGGGTGGGAACGGCCATGGAAGACAATTCAATCCCATCATGTCTGCTCTATCAGACTGTTTCACTTGCGCAACATTTGACAGACGTCAGATGTCGGCGAGTCAAGTTTCAGTCAACAAGCCATTGAGTATAACTCAACAAGCACGAGATGTTCGAGCTGTGATCAAGGCAGTTGGTTTTGAGAAAGCCATCCTATTTGGGAGTAGCAGCGGTGGCATCATCGGTTATCAATTCGCCCACGACTTTCCAGAAATGGTAGTCCATTTGATCTCGCACGAAGCCGGAATCTCTGTCCTCATGCCTGAAGCAAGCGAGATTTACGACTGGATGTACAGTCTTGTCGAGTTACACAAGACCAAAGGTCTGGACGCTGTCGCAGCGGAATTCGACAAATGTTTCGTCGGGACTCATGATGAGGGGGTACCGAAGTCTGTTTCTCCCGAACCAGAGAATGCTCGCAACTTTTGGGAAAATGAGTTTCCTCAACAGCTTGGGTACTGTCCCAATTTCTTCCGTATCAAGGAGAACAATACTAGTGTAGGAGTGATGAGAGGTGCGAGGTCCAAAGATGCGTTTTATGCTAGGGCGATTGAGGATCAGGCCCAGATCTTGGACTGTCCGAGCATGACTGTGCCGGGTCACCATGAGGGATTTCAGTGCGAGACGATGGAATTTCTTCCTTCTCTATTAGAAATGTTGGAGATCTTGGAGAAAAGGAAGATATCTGCATAGCTTTTGATCAGCAAGACCTAGATAGTCGCTAGGTATGTGCTTGGGGCTCATCTCGGTGATGACAAGCAAGTCATTTGGTAATTAATTGCAGTCCATGGTATAATATAATTAATTGAATGACCCGCAGCGCTTACCGCCAAGTAAAACGTTCACCTGAGCTTCTGTGGATGTGGTTGGAATGTAGCGAAATGATATATATCTTCCTACAAGGGATATTCTCTTGTTGTGGTTCTGCCAAGCCCTGACCTGCATGAATGCAATTCCTGGTGATGTTTGTGGCAGGGATATATAAAAAGCGCTGGACTACATGAAGTAACCCTGTCTACGTCCGATCTATCTTGGCATTGGCCACCGATGCTAGAGAGACACCAGTGGGGGATTGAGGAGTTGTAAAGGGAACCGAGGTTGTCGCTTGGCAGGTCGTACTCACATCTCGAATGCAGGTGATGAGCTTGACGAGTTGTTTCTGCAGATGCCCCGTTGAGAAAAGGCGCAAGACGTGTAACTTCATCGATCTGCCTAGACAGCCTCACCTTTCGGATGCCAATAGCTTCATATCCCACTTCGCCATTCGAGGTTTGTCCAAAGGATCAACACCATCACCAAGAACACTTCATCGCCACTCGTGGTCGAAATCCATCTGCTCCACTTTGACGTCAGCTAAAAACACATCGTCTCTACATACCAATCTTGGTAGGCCATGTAGAGGGTCACGGAGCGGGCAATTGACACGAGCCGGAGGGAACAATTTAGTAAAAGAAAGTCATAACATTGCAGAAGTCTCGCTATATATGCTCCATGCTTAATTCGAAATGACACATCTAAAATGCACGCTAAATCTATACCAAATACTGAATAGTTCTTCCTTTCCGTCTCCTCTCCGCCTCCTCCTTCTCTCTCTCAATTGTGTCCTCCTCGGAGGAATGAGTTCCGGAAAAGACCGCAAACTCGTTTCGTGCATGAACAGCGGGTGGAACTTCGCCAAGAACCATTGAACCGTCCACGTCGGGTCGGCTGAAACGATTGAAGGCGATAAAGTTCTCCTCATCTGCGGTGATGGCGTTGCTGGGCGTCGCCATGGTGAAAGACTTGCGACGAATAGACACAGCGTCGTCTTGGATGGGTTCGACCCCGCGCCACTGGTAGATGAAGTTTAGGGCGGGGATAGATAGACCGTGGACGACGATGGAGAAGAGGACAAGCCAGTAGATGACTGCGCCGGTGACGTTGAGCATGTCATTCTCTTCTTGGTCCGCATCTTCAGGGTGAGGAAAGAGATGACGCATGTGTTCGCGGTAAAACACGGCTCCCACACCAATCGGTCCAAAGTAGCCCATAAAGAGAGCTTCCTTCATGTTCTGGACGACCTTGGGCATCAACTTGTACAAAGCAATGATGGCAGGGATACGTCGGAAAACGAGGACCATGAAGCCGAGACCGAACAGTCGGCCAATGGTGACACCGGTGCCATCGGGATCGTGGAACTCAGCCCAGGGAATGGCTGTTCCAATAAACATGAATCCACCAAAGTTCAGAAGAACATCCAAACAGTGGTTGACCTCATCGTGTCGTCGATAAGTCTCGGCAAGGAAGTTTCCATCCCAGTTGAGGAGGTTCCCAGCGACGAAGCAAGCGACAAGGTCGTTTGTGCCGATAGCGCCACAGGTTCCGATGATGAAAAGGCCGATGGCGACAGGGAAGAGCAGGTAGGATTGCTCATCAATCCAGCTCCTGCATGTAATGTCAGTAAGTATTCCCTGTAAAATGGGTCTCTTGGCTTACCTTCGCAGAGCAAATTTGATGCTGCGGCATGAGATGTAACCCACCACTGCTCCATAGGCCATACCCATAACGACGTAGTAGAGCCAGGTTTCTAGAAACCAGTTCTTCATGGCTTCGCCGACGCCACCGCCGAGACGACCCACGTCTTCAGCGCGAGCGTGGAGCATCTTGGCAGCATCAATATCTCCGGCAGGGCCCTCATGGGCGTGTCTCATGAGATATGTTGCAAACATGAGGAAGGGAAAGCCGAAGCCATCGTTGGCACCAGCCTCGGAGGAAATGATCTCTCGCAAGTGTCGGGGGACATACTTGTCGGCAAAGGGACCCTTGGCGACGGCCTGCGACAGAACGGGATCGGTGCAGGTAACACACGAGGCAATAACCATGGCTCCGAGGAGCTTGAGCTTGGGGATAGTGGCCATGATGCAAGCAGTAGTGCACAGCCACATTAGGGTCATGACGGGGAGGAGGCAGATGAACATCTCCTTCCAGCGCTTGATGTTGTATTTGGCGGGCAGCTGATAGCCTGCTATCACGAGCTGCACACCAATAACCACACGCATGAGACCCAGTGCGATCTCAGCAGTCTGGCCCGGTTCGGCCGAACCCCATCTCTCACTGTCTAGAAACTTGGCTGATACTGGGCCAAGAATGATGCCAACCAGCATGGCAGGTACTGCAGGTCGCACCATGTTAGTATCCCTACCCCCAAAAGAAAGAAAGAAAACTTACGAGCTTCTCCAAGGTACCATTGTTGCTTGAGCTTGACAGAGATCACACCATAAAGGGTCATGAAAGCACCTGTTGTACTGTGTCAGAACGCCAAGTCGTGCCAAGGGCTGGGCAAAGTCAAACCGCGTCACCACCAAGACTTGCCCAGAAAAAGGAGTTGCACATACCAAGAACTGCCAACACGACGTTGAGGTCGCTTAAGTGAAGAGTAGGCATTGTGGTGACTTTATCAGGAGATAATCAGATCACTTAGAAATTGGGTTGTGAAGTATATAGTGGCTTGTCTGTCGCCTTTTGATATGTCGATGTTGGTGCTGCGCTGAGACCTGCTGAGCGTGGCTGAAATGGTTGGACCAGAGAGACGAGGATAAAGTCTCAATGAGTAGAGTTTGATGTGGTGTGAAGATGCTGGCAAGTTGTATCACTGCTCAGTGTGTCGACGACACGAATCCCCGAAGCAAAAAAAACATGAAAATTTGTATGAACAAACAGATCAAGAATGAGCAGAGAAACCGACTTAATACTTCTGATAACAAGTACTGTGGCAATTATGGAGTGGTTGGACTGACGAACAAAAAGCATACACAAAGGGCAGATCCGTGGGTCACTCATCCATCGTTGCGTAGCCTGGGTTCTGAAAGCTTCTTATACAGAAGGGAAGAGCACGGCCATGCGGGTCAGGAAAATGCCTCAAACACAAAGGAAACGGAACCTGAAATGGGCAAACCAGGGGTGGGGGATGGGCATATAGGTGGTGACAGCTAACAGGTAACGGGACGTGGGCAGGCGAGATGAGGAGAGTCAGTGCTAGAGCACACGATCTGCGCGGATGATTCAAGCGCTAGAAACAGGAAATTTGGGGTTCCGGGGTTTCACGATAAGGTTGTGTGTCTGTGATGGAGGGAAACTATTACACGCTACTATCCGTCAGGCTTGCAAGGTGTTTTGATGAGTAGAAACTTGAACAGTGGCAGGTTTGAGACATATCCTCGCCCAATGACGTTGCCACTATGTAGGATGCTTTAGACGTAGAGATACGGTATATGCGATGTGTCGTATCTTGACTTGCTGCATTGGTTGATTCATGCTTGATACGGGTTATCTAAAGAGGCTCACGAGCTGACGACAGTTGTAGATCTTTGTTTCTCTTGACGTGTTGCGTTGAGGCTTAGAGTGTCTATTCGCAAATGTTTAAACGCACAGGTGCGTCAAGAAGTAAGAAATGAAGGTGAGAGAGGGATCGGCAGGGCATACTGGACGGGAGAGAGACAGAGGAAATTCAAAAGTGGGCGGTAGGACTTGCCTGCCTCAATATCGAGTCCTTCCAAGAGAAAACCAAGGCTCGAGTAAGCCCCGTGTGACAAGTAATTCTCTTGGCTTGTAGCGGTGATATTGAGACCATGACGACGGTGCGAGCAGGACAAGTCCAATAAGACGTCTCAGAAAGATTGCGATGTGAGCGCTTGGCGCTTGGCGTCTAACTTGGCGCTTGGCCGCTGACTTGGCAGTTAAGCTTATTAGTTAAGGTTGTTCAAACTGTGGCTCCGGCCAAGACCCTTGGCAATGGGGCGGACACGACCAAAACATTGCCCAGCTGCTGCCAAGAACACCGCGCAGGGAGGAGGTGGAGTGCTTTTTTTCTTTTCTGGTGAGAGGGCGGAGCGGAAGTGGAAAGACTTGTCTGGTGATTCCTCATCCTGTCTGTGTACTGCTGATCTCCTCTACTCCCCCTTTCAAGAAACTTTACCTGTTCGCTTTTACGGCGGCAACCATGTTATTAATAGATCGAATAGTCTTTGGATATGATATTTAATATTGGCAATAGCCCTGACCTTGTGAATTACTTGGCATCAGTGCTTGTTTCACTACCGTAAACTCTTTGTTACGAGGGACGCGTAAAGGCGTCGAATATCCGTCCCGCGCCAACACATCGAGGGCAGCTCCATTACGTTGTCGTAAAGTGACACAAGATCGGCATGGCATTGACCACTTCTTATCTATATCTCTGTTCATATCATTAATAATAGAATATCTTTATCTATCAATATTGAAGAATGGTAAACGCGATTAGGTATGTGAGACAATTTGCCCATCAAGGTTGGTTCCAAATCCGCATGAGATCGATTAACCCTGCGATCGCAGATACTACTATTCTAAAACATTAGTGGGACGAACAAAGTCAGGGCCATTTACATCTAAATACTGGTCCCGAAGCTGCTATGATGACTCTCACCTGTCTCCAGGGTAGTTGTGAATCTGCCAACTGGTACTGTAGTCTCCAACACAATATCCTCAGTAAACATAGAAGTTGGTGACCTCTGGTTGTTCTCTTCTTGTCTTCTCGTTCTGTTTTTTCAACTGAGTCTTTAAGCCCCAAGCAATAACAACAACACCCAACGAAAAAGCAATACTCGCAACCCAAGCCACAGTGTATCTCGGCTCATGAGAGGATGGCCACAAATAAGCCGTGTAGACATGAGCAAGGTTTCCAAACGTATTGCAAATCGCCAGTGACACAGCCTTTTTCTCACTAGTTTGTCCCACAGTAGCGCTTATCCAAGCCAAGATAATATTGTTAATACCAAAGCTGAAACCAACAAAAAGGTAAATGCTAAACATCCGGGCGCCAAGATTGAGCGTTGAGACAGCGATGATGAAGCCTACCATTACGATGCACTTGCAGATGGTAATGTGCAAGGTGCGCTCGTTCCATCGGCCCGAAGTCCATGCCATGACTATACCGACGATAGCGGCTAGGAGATAAGGCGGGCATGTTAAAATTAGAGTGATTGTTCGGTTGTAGCCTAATGTCTCCATCACTGACGGGAGGAAGTTTTGGAAGCCGACCGAGGAGAGATGGAGGTTGTACATGAGACATAGTGCCCATGTTCGCCAATCAGAGGCTGACTCGCGAAGACCGACCCATACGCTTGTTTTCTCGCGGACGTCGGTTGTGTCAGTGTAGATGCGGTTGTAGGCTAGTTGTCGCTCGTCTTCGGATAACCAACGTGTCGTTAAAGGATGATCTGGCAAGAATATAAATGCTAGTATGGCTGTACAGATTGACAGAGCTCCTTGGATGATGAAGAGCCTGTTAATACTTGTCAGCCAATGGATATTGATGTCGTCAATACGCTGTACATACCACTGCCAACCGGCCAGGCCGTGCTTTTGATCAAGACCAGCAAACACAGCAGCTGCGATGAGGCCCGCGAACGAACTAGCTACCATATTTCCGGTGTAAAAAATGGCTAGTCGAACAGCCAACTCTTTGCGGGTGTAAAACATGCTTAGAATGAACAAGGCTCCGGGGTAGAACTATACTCTGTTAGTCGCTCGTCATATTCCGAGGACATAGACAACTCACAGGAGCCTCGGTTACTCCAAGAATAAAGCGAAGGGCTACCATACTCCCATAGTCTTTTGCCAGGAACGTTACAAGACTGACGACTGACCAAGCAAGACAAAAGCCAGCCATGTACCATGATGGTCTGACCCTGTTGATGAGCATGTTACTTGGGACTTGTCCAGCACTGGGAGAGTCAGTCATATATTCAATCGAAATCCAGACGGAGAAGTCATACATGTATCCGACGAAAAGAATTGAAACACAAGTATTATACTGTGTGCCTTCTAGACCGAGGTCTTCTTCAAGGTTATTGAGGCGTGCATTGGCGATTGCGTTTCTATCAAGGTAGTTGAAGAGATACATGAGCCACAACATGGGCTAGCCCACCATTAGTAACGCAGTACGATGCATCTGACAGTCGGACACTCACTATAATGTATTTATCTAGCTTCTTCACTAACGCAATTTCCCTTGGATCAGTCTTTGCGTGAGCTCCAAACTTATCGACCTTGTCCATCTTGGGAAACTTGGAGAAGACAGCGTCATCGTTTGTTGCTGTCGTCTCTGCTCGTTCGATGTGGTCGTTGTCAGCGACGTCATCCTCTTGTTTTCGCTCATTTTCCCCTGACATGATGGGGTTTGGATCATTTGATGTAGCCATAGTAGATTGAGTCTGTTGATACTGAGATGGAAACAAAATAAGAGATGAAATGCCACACAAAGGACAAACAGCAGCTTCATTTTATATCCCACTTCATCAATGCTAAGTTCTCCCCCACGGGGAAAGTGCGGGGGATCAGCATAACCTTAATCAAGTGACGATATGGCGCTCGAGACGACACTTGTAATTGGCACGCTTTGGATTAAGGTAGCATGGACTTGTACGAAAAAGGAAGAAAGGCCAGTAGATGCTCCGGGTCTAGAAACCGGTAAGTAAAGTAGCCATGCTTAGGCCGCAAAAACGTTTACCAACCCAGCCATTCTGCGCTACTGATGCCAGTGATGAGGGGAACAGAGAGAGATGCAGCTAGACTGTGATGACGTGGATGCTTGGCTTGGCAAACAGGCCCGAGGTAAAGAAATAAGCTTATTTTTATTCTCATCTATTGGCTGCAACCAGACTTCATTGCTCACTAACTCTGACATGGATGGTCCTGAGTCATATTTCGATTGCTATCCAGTGGTAGGCTTGACGAGACGCGCGTAGACCCACGATCAAGATCAATAAGGGTTCACTATAATCATTGACCAGAAATAGAGTACCAAGGTCATGAGGTTACTTCGACTATCAGCCTGATGGCTATCTGGGAAAGATTGATGGTGTACGTAAACCTTGATGGATGTCGCGTCACATAGGTTGACGCGCTTTGACTTCCTGGATTACTAGTAAAGGTTTTCAAACAACTTTCGAACCCATCATCTTTCCATGGTAATATGGAAGATAAACTTATTCATCTATATAGTCTAATTATCTACCACGAAAAACGTGAAGGAAAGTTCTAAGATTAGAAGTTTATGATACATAAAGTTATGGTATTTAGGTAGGAGGCAACTCAAATCATTGCATTGATAGAAGCTTCATATTGATAAGGCTGCCAAGTTTAAAAATAGTCGCATCGCGCTTTATCCAAACTCTGTATTAAAAAACAAGTGCTGAAAACAAAAGCTTCTGATATATGCACAAAACCTTCAAAGCCAATAATTTTTATACTTTTAACTGTCCTATACTAAGACCCCTCTATCCCAAGAAACACTTCTTCTCCTTCATACTTTACCACACACACAACCACACACACAACTGCAATCACAATCACACACTTACCAAGATGCGTTTGTATTTCTATGCATTTGTTGCACTCGCTGCAATTGCTAAACCTGTCATCTCAGCACCACCCCATCACGATGGCGAGCCGTCTGGCCTTGAAGTCGGCCCTAGCCTTCTGATACCCAGTGGCTCTCTCCCCTCTTCCGGCCTTATAGTCAAGTGTCTTCCCTTCGACGAGCCCCCTGCCGGCCGTCATGCCTCGGATCCCGAAGAAGAGTGTTTCCACGGACGAACTGCTCCGATCTGGAATGAGGAGGAGCCCTGGAACGGTGGCTCTATCGGCTGCAACTACTACCCCAACGGACCCGAACCCAAGACCGAAAAGTACGAGTTGATTCCTGGTGATCAAGGCGCTGCTATTCAGAATGTCACCATCTTGGCTGAGTTCGCGTCCATGCAACCCCTGCAGATCAAGATGACTGTCGACAACACTACTCCTCTGCCCATCACCTTCTGGAAGGAGTGGTCCCCTGTTAGCAAGCGCGGCTGGGAACTCGGCTACTTCTCCATCGAGTCCGAGATCTGGGGCCAGTTCTTCGGCAGAGTCGGCCAGAAGTACCGCATGGCTACTCTGACGGATATCCCTAAGCGACCCGAGAATAGCGAGGAGTTAGTTCAGCTCAATCCCGGCGAGTCCATCTCTGAGATTGTGGAGATTCCCCACTGTGTTCCCAAGCAAGGCTCTGACCTTTGCAAGCCTTACATGTGGGAACGCTGGACCGAGATGCTCCGACTTGCGGGCATCAAGAGGATCTTCGTGCAGGGAGACTGGTATGGTATCTGGGCCCAGCCCAAGGAGGAGGTTATGGAGACCTTGGTGGACGAGCCCATGTTGGGTTACTGGACTCGATGGTGGGCCAACAATGTTCTGTTCCCTACGCCTGAGCAGCACAAGGAGTTTGGCACCTACCTCCCTTTCAATGAGCCTTGGTACGAGACTGAGGCATCCTTGGCAGGCAAATTTACTTCTGTTTAGTCTGGATATGTTTGGGGAAAAAAAATCCAAGGTTAACTGAAAAGTTTACCAGGAAAAGCTCATGCTGCCGGCCACATTTTTCCAAGCCCACATTTTGGGGTCTATATTTATTTATGTTTTTGCGGTAAGGATGGAAAAGAGAAAGACGGGAAAAGGAGGAAAGATGAAAAAGAGATAGAAGAGGAACTGAGGATAGATAGGACACTCTATCTACTATCTATACGGAGTTTCTTACCAATCTTTGCTACTACCCTCGTGTATCAATGTGACCCAGGTCTGACTATCTTGACATCAAGTCCATCTTATTAATTTACTCATCATTGGGCAACGCCTCAAGGAGGCTAGGGTGCCGTGAAAATAGTTCAAGGCTAGCAAAGCCGTAGCAGGCGAGAGTTTCATCGCTCTCCATATAGTACAGGTGTTGATCGATAGCTCTGTGATAAAGTATCCGTCTCTTCACGAACCCAACTCATCCATCATGGTTCTTTCACTCAGCAACTCAGACCTCGGGCGTAGACTCCTCTCGAGACAGACGCTTCTGTAACTGATACTAGCACGGTGTCATGGTATCGCAACAGATGCCGCATGGTAGCTCGAGATCATCAAAAGAGATCTTACCATTCTCTAGGTATGACTTGAGGATGGGCCAGTTTGGTTGCCGCACATCTCCGTCATGGTAGGGGCTGAAGTGTTGCATGTTGTCGGGGCAGTAGAGTGTATTTGCCAACTCGACGAGACCCGATGGGGATGCTGGTCCGTGGACGATACAAGAATCCCCCAAAACTTGATACCAACATGTGATTAATTATGTGCCAGGTTGAATGTTAAGTGTTATGTAAACCTAATTCTGAAAGAAAATAGGGCCGGTGCCCTATCGTCTCTTATCACGAATGCTATTTATGACTACCGACATATGAAACAGCACGGCCAGAACGAAGAGTACAGCGGCGCCGTTTACCGATATGGTGACAACGACCGTGTCGAAAACAGGGCGCTCTTGGTGTCTTGTACATGTAGAATGGTTGGTGTTCTTGGTCTTTGGAATGAGTAGAACATATGGGTACCTCGGTAGTTTATATGTACTGAAAACCATTGCATCAGACACCGATTCCATAGAGACAAATGCATCGCGACCGAGCCATGACACCACACCATTAAATTAAAGTCGTTCACATCCCTCAAGGAGAAACACTATGACATTGATTGGTAGAAATATCCGCAAGTCAAGTGAGGTAAATCTACTCCCTTTCCGGTTGCGGAATCTGCAAGTCTATGGTGTTGGACACAAACCCAAAGTCACCATCCCTTGACCATCGTGGCGGCCCATTCCCCCGAACACCAATACCATACCACTTTCCTTCCACCCTCATTGTGACGTTCTTAGCAAGCCTAATCATGTTAATCCACTGCTCGTTCTGCTCCTTCGTACCGCTCGGGACAATGATGGTCTGCTTAACCGTCTCGTTGGGACGAAGATGCGTAAAGTCTGATTGAAGATACATCCTTCTCGGATCCGAAGGACGGCTCATTCTCCCCCTAGGTCTCTCGTACCAGGTGTATCCCTCCCTCTCGGGCGCAAAGTTGATTCGAGTGTCGTCTGGGTACACTCTGAAATGGCCTAGCTTGAATGCATCTTTGTCGACGGGGGAGTTGCGGGTCACGACGGTGACGTTCATCTTGCTGTTGTTCCGGATGATGACATTGATGGCGATGGGGTCTACGCCATTCTGCTCGATTGTGACGTTGACTTTCTTTATGGCATTAGCCTCGTCGGTGTTCCAGGGGTATGGCCATTCTTGGCCGTGGCGATTGCCTATGAAGGATTTTGATTCTATGACGCCGCGTTTCTTTTTACTCTCAACCGCTCTCTTATTCTGTCGGGCTTTCCAGCTCGCGTATGGATTGTCTTCTTCTGGTAGCCTATCCTTCTTCCTGTATGGGGTGTTTGCTTCTGGTCGATCGAAGGTCGCGTATGGATTGTTTAGTCCTGGTGGGTTGAACTTCTCAAAGGCAATTTCTGCTTCAGGTCGATGAATCTTCTTCGATGGCTTGTCGTCTTCTGGTTGCTTATCAATCTCCTTTGATGGAGTGTCTGCTTGGGGACGACCATCGTTCTTCTGCGATGGGATGAGGAAGTCGTTGTGAACGTGGGTGATTTTGCGGTCGGGAGATTCCTTCTTGAGTTTTTCCTTCTTGTCCTTGTAGTACTTGTCAATCTCTCTCGGGTCCTTTACAATCTTGTAGTACTTGTACTTCTTGCCGTCGCCGTGCAATGCTCCGGGCTTGAAGCCTTCGCCATCGGGTTCGATGACAGTTCCGTTGATGATGTAATGTCCACCGTGATGGTAGTGGACTTCATGATGCCAAGCTTCTTGTCTGAGGCAACGTTTATCCTTCTTTCCTCCCTTATTCTTCTTTTTGTACTCGTTTGGAGAAGCGGTGTTCTTGATGCATGGGGTGGATTGGGCTAGGCATACTATGATGCCTAGAAAGATAAGAAGAGAGTACAACGTTGAGCAACGCATTTTGAAGTACAAAGTCCAGGTTAAGACTCAGTTAGGATGGAAGTCGCTGGGCTCCTAACACAGAGGTGAGCTGGCCTTTATGTACAACATCTGAGGGGAAGGGCAGAGTACATGAGGTAACGATTGAGGTCAGTCAAGCGCCTTTCTGCGTCATTTTAGAAGACTTGTCGGGATGGAATGACATGAAGACTCCCCCGGATAATATCATGCTTGGTGGTAGGTCATTTCTGAGTAGTTATGGTTCAAGGCTTATCTGTTCGTGGCGGGCACGAATCAATTGCAGCTTATAATCACCGACCGGAACAAAGAAAATGAAGCGAAATCTCCTCTTCCAGATATACTGGATAACAGATGTTTTGCCTGTGGTAGTGTCAGACATGGCCCGAGAGTCCACTCTCCCCAATTTCTACCACCAGTGTTGTTAACGTCCGAGCAGCCACTTCGTTTATGCGAGGGGTAATCAGTTCACAATGGCGACTTCAAGGTTCACTGACTCCATAATAGCTGAGCGTTATCTCTATCTGCCCAAAGTTAACAGGTCACATCATATAAGCCCGCGTTCAATGTACTCAACATCCGAGCAGCATTGTTGTTAAACCTGATGGCCAGCCACCGTCCCAGGTATACCGCCGAGCCTTGGTCAACATGTGCTTGACACCAGCAATTGAAACAGCGTCATAGAGTCATATTGATAAAATGATTCGTATTCAAGAGTTAAATACACTACAGCGATTCATAACTGCAATTATGCAATCCATCTGAAGTTGGGATTCTTCCAATCAAGATCTTGAATCTGTTGCTGACTCATTCCAGCAAGCTCCTCCTCTGCAGACCGGTTCGCCCGCTTCTGGTTATCTCGCTTGATCCATAGAAGGGTCAATGTTCCGAGTACCAAGATTGTACTGGATGTTGCAAGGTTTAGCCCGTTTCCGATAGGATAGTCAGGGCCATCACTCTTGACGAAGGACCAAGTAGCAATGAGGCCACCGATATTGCCAAACATGACTAGACGAGTTAGCATTGGTACATCAAGTTTGATAGTGATCAAAACTCACCATTGGTTCCAATCGCAGCACTTCTTGCAGTGTCACTCAAGACATTGGCGCTGATATGCGAGTTTGTCAAAGGTGCTAGTGCAAAGGCCGAGCTAGCAACAAGGAACGTAGCACCATAGCGCGCCTGGCCATTGTTGGTGCCCAAGAAAATGGCATATCCGACCATCACGAGTGGCGCACAGAGGATAATAAATATCTGCCGACGATCCATCTTGTAGCTGAGGGCTGGGATAAGCACTGTAAAGAAAGCACCGACGACATATGGTGGAACAGTGAAGAGTTGTTGGGAGATGGTCGATCTGTCGGGATAGATTGTTCGAACAATAGTCGGCAAGAAGAACGCAAGGCCCTGAACGGTGATGTTGTCAAGGAGGAAAATGATTGAAGTAGACAGGGTGAGGGGACTGCGGATTCCAGCAAAGATCTTTGCCTTGTCCATCTTGTCCAAGACTTCGGTTGTTCCGAGACGTTCGGCCTTGATGCGGTTGATGGCCAATGCTCTTTCCTCCTCGGTGAGCCATCTGGCTGTGTCGGGACGATCGGTAAGTGTAGCTAATCCGTATTAGTTTTGTCATAGACGTGCCTAGGCGTGAACATACCAAAGGCGATAAGAGACAGGACGACAGTGACGATTCCTTCAATGGCTTCAACAATGTTAGCCTGGGTTATATCAAGACGCGACGAAGACCTACCAAAGATCATCTCCCAACTCTTAAATCTGCCAAAGTTTGGAAGCTTCAAAATCGCAGACGCAAGAAGACCACCAAAAGCACCCGCCAAAGGCGCCATCACGATATAAAGCGACAAACGGAACGTAAGCTCAGATCTGCGATACCACCGGGACATGTAGTACGCAATACCCGGCAGCATACCGGCTTCAAAGATGCCCAAGACGAATCGAACACCACAGATCTGAGGGACGTTGTGCACAAACGCTGTAAAGATGGACACCAGCCCAAAACCCAAAGATGTCAAGGGGATGAACCATCCTGGTCCCATGTACTTGCAGAGAAGGTTGGCGGGGATCTCGAAGATGATGTAACTGATGTAGAAGGTGGATAGAACGAGGTTGTAGTCGCTTCCCTTCATCCCGAGGTCTTCCTCCAGACCAGCAAGACGGGCATTTCCTGAAGACGCGTTAATTCGGAGTCCGACAGAGCGTGATGGTGAGGATTGACGTACCGATATTTGCGCGATCGATAAAGCAGAAAAGATAGAGCAAACAAACTGTCGGGACAATCATGAAATCGATCTTGCGACGAAGCTTTGCCTCTTGTTTCGGGTCGATGTAGAACTGGGCATTCTCAACGCTGTTCAATGGTCAGCTTCACCACTTTGGGTATCGCCAATCAACTCTTACGTTTCCACAGCACCTCCCGCCGCATCCGAATTGGACGCGGTATCGTTCTGAAACTTCTCGTTATGGTTGCTGGATTCCATCTTGAGGCAGTATCAAGCTTTGACGGTACGAGGTTGCGAGATGACACCTGGAAAGCCCCCGATGTCCCCTTCTTTATATACTAGCACTTCCGATAGTTAATGCAGATATGGATCGCGTCGAGCCGACACGAGCGGGGGTTCAAACGTCGGATCTGGGGTTGTGTAGCCATGGCAGCGGAAACCTGGGGCAAAAGTCTGGGGTTAGCAGTGTCGCTAGTCCTTGGAGTCTAGCCCAAGCCCAAAGCCTCCCTAGCTGACACTTCAGCCCGCGGAACCTGCAACTTGTGCCACGAGCTCTGCCCTGCCGGCACATGATGTCGGGTTTGTCAATTGTTTTATTGGCTTGGAGCAAAAGTAACTTTCCCCGCATGTCGAGTTCTATTCCGCTTTCATATGTCGCTTACACCGGCTATACTGAATGAGTACAAGCTGATATTGGGAACCTGGAACATTAAATGGTCCTGTTGTTTTTCATCTCTAACTGGTTCACGTTCCTCGGAAGCAGAACTGGGCGTTTTGTAATTCCTTGGCAAACTTGGTACCACGGCCTCGGAGGCGATGTTTCATTTCAGCCGTAATCATTGCCCAAGCATTTGGCATCGTGAGTCAGTGGTAGCTTCGCCTAGCTGGAAACCTGGCTGATTGTCACATGTTATCCCTTGACAATATATTTGAGTTCAACGTTTACGGGCTGGTGTTCATCATGTATAGCACTGCCCATCTCAAGGTCCATTTCTGTTGAGGATCTCAATTCATTTTAATTAAAGCAATTAAAGAATCCAAGTAAATAAAGTTGCAGGAAAACTTCAATAGCTTTGGTCATAGCTTGTTGGTCAAAGTGCCGATAAGAACAGACATATGCTTCAGTTTCGGGGAACTCTTTTCTTGCCGTGCAGGAAAATACGACTGAAGCGAGATGAGATTACTGGTCATTTTAGCAGTTAGCACTAATGGACGCTCCACGCGTCGATTCCCCAGAGGGACGCTTAATTGAGCGCCAAAGCCAGGCCATCGCGGAATGTACCTCCTAGGCCACCCCCTAGTTGTGTTACATCGCCTACAAGACTGGGGAAATCCAAAAGAGTTGTGAGAGTCTTCAATGTTGGCAAAACATCGTTCAATTCTTGATAACTTTTGTTTTCACAAACTGAAAGGAGAAAAGACAACTATAAACCTTTCATGAACAAATGCGAGTTCAAACTAAATATGAGCTTGATCCAATATCTTAATAAGATGAGGATTGATCCTTCAGTTCCTATTTCGGTTAAGATCAGCAGTCGCACCAGCTGTTCATCACGTGTTGTATCCTGGCCCAATCTCACTGTTGCGCGTAGCGTTTCGCCTTTCAATCTTGAATGACTACGTAATCAAGTTATCAATGAACTACAACCCCGAACAGGCTCACACATAGCATCAGAATACTGAAGTGAGAATGGAGATCAAGTTTAAACTCCAAAAGACACCTTATACACAACCTCCCCGTACTCAAAAGGCTCAGAAACCATCCAGTTTGGCATTCGTTCATGTCGACAATCCAAAACAAGCCAAAGACAAGGAAACATTGAACAAAGTGCGTCGCCATGTCATGAAAGATATTGGTAGATCAAGAAGATCTCGTATAACCCAGAATGTGACTGTCGCAAACCCATTCCCCCAATCTGCACAAGCCCCGACATATTGGGGCGATGTGGAAGTCTGCGTCAACTTCAAGCGTCTTTTGTGGGCTATGGAGATGGTTTCTGGGGCGCTCTTGTCTATAACAGTGGTTGAGCCATCAATTGGAGACCAGCAAAAAATCAGCAGAAGAATTTATGGTCCACCTTCTCTGAAAGACATCGAGCTGTATACGCAATCACTTGGCACGGTTCGCGAGTCCATTCTGGCCGAGAGCCGGATCCGTCGGAAAGCGGTCATCGGGACTGTGATATGTCTATCTGTGTTTGATGTAAGTCATCCTTACTTGAGTTTAGCATTTGCTAACTGAGAAGATGCGAGTGGGTAATTTGAGTTCGTGGGAGATGCATATGGCAGGACTCCAACGGCTCATTGACCACATCGGTGGTGTTGAAACCCTGGACTCGAATTCTCCTTTGCGGCAGGCCCTGTTCTTGTAAGCTTTCACATTCATCAGTGCATACTCATCTGACATTTATCATAGAGCCGATATTCTGGGTGCCTTGAAAAAAGATATCACGCCAAAGTTCCCGGTGCTTGATTTCCATTTTGAGCCACAAACGGCCGTGACCCCATACACTCAAAAACTGGTATCATCACTCGAACAATTAGACCTCAAAGACCAAACACCAATAATTGTCATCCGGAATTCCTTTTCATATGTCTCTCGAGTAGCGGCAGTTCTGAACAAGCAGTGGTCGGATAATCCGACTGATTCCGCTTTTGTTCTGCCAGTGTGTTATTTGACACATCAGGCTTTGTCACTGCCGAGATGGGATCTGGTCACAGAAGAGAGTATGGAAACTACCACCCAAGCCTTGGCCCTAGCAGAACTTGTCCGTGCTGCGACAGTGTCTGTCTTCTGCATTGTGGTATCTCAGACGTCGGAGGATATGGGATATATGATCTCCCGCCGCGAAGTTCCTTTTCAATACTTAATGTCCCTGATCGGTGACGAGTTCTGGGATGGGAAGCTGGAGCTGAAGTTGTGGTTGCTGGTGAATCAGCTGTGCATAGAAGCAGGTGTTTCGAGATTCTGGTATTTGGAGCAAATTTCTGATACAATGACAAAAGCCAATCTATGCTCGTGGAAAGAGTTGATGTCATGTTTGCGGGAGGTGGCTTGGGTTGAGGGTTTGGCCCCGTTTGAGATGTCACAACTGCGGTTGTATATTGAGAAGAGATTAGAATAGCATCGTGGAGAAGGTATATTACAGTACATTGAATGACCATGACATGAGTCGCTAGTAAGTAACTCCGCCACTGGTACTGATGTACTGTCCCGTGATCCATCTCGACTTCTCGTTTACCAGCAAAAGGACAGCATCACCAATATCAGCAGTTGTACCAGCCCTATCCGCAGCTCTGGTGATAGCGATCTCATCCCTCGTCAACTCCTCCTCTTTGCCCTTTGGATATAGATCTGTGATGACAGGGCCAGGAGCGATAGAATTCACAGTGATGCCCTTACTGCGGCCGAGCTACGTAGTTTATCGTTAGGGACAATCGCACGCTACAAATCAAGAGGGGTTTGACTTACCTCGCCCGCCCAGCTCCACGTCAGACTATCCAAGGCAGCTTTTGACGCTGCATAAGAAGAAATATTGACGTTTCCTCTCTTTGCGTTGGTCGAGCTCACATTGATGATTCTTCCACCTGGAGGCATGTGGGCAATAACGTAGTGGACCATGTAGAAAGCACCAAGAACGTTCAGTTGGAAGATCTTGGACAGTTCTTGAACGTTGGGCTCCTGAGTGATGGGACTGAAATAAGCGGTTCCAGCATTGTTGACTGTAGCATGTTATTAGCTGACATTAAAGTGAATGGATGGTGCCGTGAGCTTACCGAGGATATCGATGTGGTCTGTGCCAAAGCCTTCGAGTGTCTTGTTGACGAGATGCTGAGCGCCCTCGATGGTATCGACTGAGGCTTGGACAGCAATGGCCTTGCCACCTGCTTGACGGAGTAGTGTACAGATATTCTCAGCTCGCTCTTTAGTTGAATCGGAGACGTAGTTGACTGTTACTGAGGCGCCGTTCCGAGCAAGTGCGAGAGCTATACCAGCACCAATGCCATTTTCGCGGCCTGAGCCAGTGACGATAGCGACTTTTCCGTGGAGGCTTAGAGTATCAACCATGGTCAGTGATAGGAGAGGAAAGTGTCTGGTGATATTTCCAAGATGGTTGAACCATCGCCACCTTTTATAGCTTCCTCCCAAACAATCTCAACATTTCCGGTCCGTTTAAAGGTCGAGTATTTGGCCCTAACGCCGAGATACAACGATACATCTTGGCAAACTGGGACCAGAGCAATATCTTACTGGGTGAAATTCTTTTCCAAGCCTCTGGTTCGTCTGACAATCTTGTTCTGCAATTTGTTGAGTTGAAAATTACCTATTTGGGAAAATGGTCCTCTAGTCTTGTTGCGATGAGGACCCGGTGGAGTCATGGGAGGTCAGAACAGAAACACGCCCGAATTTCCCGCTTACAAATAACGAATCCAATAATTGATAGATATTAGATACTCATTGGCAATAATGCGGCTTACATATGAGTCATTGAAAGCATCATAAAAGCCGGCAAAAAATATTGAATGAGGTACACCGAATACGGCCGGATCATCTTTTCAGGGTTGCTTCAGCTGGAACTTGACGCGCTACTAGTTCCAGCGCCCCATTATCTTATCTGCGCCTGTCCGGAGAACTTAGGAGGTCATATCTTATGTATACAGAATCACTGACTTCTGTCTGAGAAGAGCAGATGCTACATTAAGTACTGATCAGTCTGGAACGCGCCAAGTTCCTTCAATTTTACTGCTGAACTATAACTGCAACTGACTCTCGTCGAACTCAACGAAGGGCATGCGTCTTGTCAACAATGGACTCTCGCTATTAATCTTCTCCCAGTCATGAGCATGTAGACAGGCTTGTCTGGAAGCTAGCACGGCTGGACGAGTTCGTGTAACAACAGCCTTTTCATAACCATCCAAGGATGTTCTCAAAGCCTTAAAGTCTCCGCCATCCTTTAACACCGGGACCATTCGGTCGACAAAGTCTTGCACGTCTAGGATTACGTGGTTTGCACCCTCTCCTCGGTCTAAGCTGTTAGCAAATTAATATTTAATATACGTTTCAATGCAACTTACACATAGCCATAGCATGAAGAGCATCTCCCATCAGTACAGAACGGCCAGTAGTCTGAAGATCCTTGGGCGGAGGCAAATCTTGAATCTTGAGACCTTTGACATCGGAATTGACGTTGGCTCCCAACGCAAGAGACTGCCAAGGCTCAGCACAGGTTTCGCCAAGTTCGTGAATCAACTTTAACTGTTCATCGGATGTTTCGGGAATTTCGATTGGGGCGTCTCTGCCAAAGAAGCCGGCGCGATATGGCCAAGAAACACACATCTGTATGATATACGGATGACCCCCGTCTTGGTGATTGCCAGGAGCATCGAGCACTATAGTTCGGTCAGAGGGAATCAGGTTTGTAGCGAAAATAAACTCACTGCTCATGAATACAAACATGCTGTTTGTTGAGTTTGTGCTGTGCATGAAGAAAGGATCAAGATCCCGGATAGGACGGGCTTGATCAGGCGCCAGCTCCAACTTGATGCCAAGCATACGGACTGGTATATCGTGAAGACTGAGATCCGGGAAAAGCGCTCGACGGACCCGGGAGTGACTGCCGTCGCACGCCACTAGCAAGCATCCAATCACTGAACTTCCATCTTCAAAGGTGGCTGTGACAGACTCCTCTGTAGACACGACTTCCTTCAACGCCTTTTCCCACTAAAGCAACATCAGTCCATCATTTTGGCATTGAGCCACATATCTTACCTCAACATCTATCCCGGTAGCCAAGAGATCTCTAAGTTTCTTTCTTGTTACTCGAATTCGGCTTCCCTCGGGTGCTTTCGGCGTTGAAGCTTTCAATTCTCCCGTAGCCAAGTCAAAGAAAGGAAACCTCGACGATAATCCTTCCTTAATGGCCTTTCGATCAACGTAAGCCTCCGGGAGACGGCTGTAGAGATGTTCTGGCAGAAGTGACTGTAGCGCAGGAAGAGACCAGTTCAAAGTGAGTCCCCATCCTACACCACGAGTTTCAAGATTTGCATCACGCTCGAACACGCGGACAGGGATTTTATGCTGTGTTAAACTTTGTGCAAGGAGTAGGCCACTGATACCCGCACCGATTATAATGACAGGTCGATCTTGGGTCGCCATTGCTGTTTGATGTCCGCGTGTGTCAGATATTTTCGCCGCAGTGTTTGATCAACAGCATCTGCGGGCACATGGTAATCACGGGTAATTATATGTAGCTCATGCAAAATCTCTCGGATGGACCGCGGCGGCCGCGGCACTGATCGCAAGACAAGTGCTTACTGTTGGTGGTCAGGGTATCAGCCGAGAAAGTCAATCCTCCGTGTCGTTGAGCATGGATAAATCGGATCAGAGTTTGGCTGCCGGTGCAAGGACAGGGATACAGAAGCCCTTGCAGTTGGGAACCCTTGCGCGTTACAGGGGTATCGGAGAACAGGCTAATGGTGATGGGTGGTGTCGGGAGCTCTAGAGGTACCAGAAGATTGTGTCTCAAGGAATAAGACAAGAATTGAGTTACTGTATGTCACCACTGGTAAAACCACAAGAGTTTTAATTAATGTACTATCCATGACAGCGGGCGCGTCGTATGTATAAAAACCGGTACCGATAATGGTTGGCGGAAATATTAAATAAGCTTCAATGAGTGCATAACCTAAGAAAATACTAAATTTCGCCTGATCTACCGAATATTCTATGGACGCATGCTACCAGATTCTAGGCTTTCCGACTTAACCTTGTCTACTTCGACTGTGTACGTAACAGATTTGACAATACCACCTGTTGTGTTTAGAATGTTCTCCTGAGAACTGTTCTCGACCGATGTAAACGTAGAGTGGTCCTTCTTCCCTGTATGGCTGAGATCCTTGAGCTTGTACCCATTGCTCCCCAATCTCTTGCTTCGGCTCGGGGTGTTGTGGCTGGATGGTTTGGATCGGTATTGTTTTGCGCGTTTGATGAAGATTGGGGCGAGGAATGGGAGTGATGAGACAATGTTCTGTCGGCAATTAGTACGACACAGTAGGGCATGATTTGGTGATACCACTTACTCCGACGTTGAACTCAATGGTGCCCCAGAGGACCAGCATGGTGGAGTTACCGTCTTTAGGGTTCTGGATTCTATCAATTTGGCGATATCTCTGGATTGAACAGACTGTTGTGAAGATTCCCAATGTGAAGATGGCGATAAGACCAATCTTTTTTGCCAGCTTAATCTCCAACTTCACCAACACTGGAATCGGCAGAATGGCAACCACAACATCAGAGACGATCGTAACGACGGCGTATCCAGTGAAGGATGGTCCGGGAGGAAGACACTTTCCCTCCTTGAGGGGATTCCAAGATTTGTCAACCTGGAAAGTTAGCGACAATGCTTCAAATATGCAGGGAGACTCACTGGACTGCAGGAAAACACCAGTGCTAGTGTACAGCCAAGATGGGACATGAACACAAGAGCAATCGTGAACCAAATGGCATTCCTGTAGGTTTTGTGGTCCGTCCCACGTAAGAGCCTCAGGTAGCTGATCAACAGGGCGATCTTGAAGAAACTGATGCCGATCTGATAGAAGGGTCTACCCGCAAAGTTTATTCGTGTGTATGTTACAATATTCTCTTTCGGTCGATCGGGGATCGGGAGGCCAAGGCCATATCGCGTTTCTGGACGGTGGTCAGTAATGCTTAAGATAAGTTAAAGACAAAGCTCTTTGACTTACGAGCGATGCAAATGCAGGAATAGATCAAAGCGAAAACCATGGACAGGGCAGACATCCAGTCATCACCCGCCATACCTCGAGCTTTCCATCTGATGTACAATCTGGCTGTGACAATAGATAGTGCTAGCACTGTCAAAGTAACAGTGATACCAATAATCTTGGGGTATTCGGAGGATCTGTCAACCTCTGGTGTCGCGTTAAGTACCCATGCCATCTTTGCTGTTATCTTTTGTTCTGAGTAATAGTAACAAATATATGAGAAGTATGTTACATAGTTATACTGACAGAATGCATTGTATTAATTAATTTGATATGAGCATGTGAGTTGTTGAATCCGCCAGTCCAACCTTCTTTCAGCTCGAATGTCATCGCGAGAGAAAAAAAAAGAGGCACAGCATTACAAGGTCCCTCACACACAAAACGACCGTCCCAAACCTTTTGTCATGCCATCCCGTGTCGTACCGACCCGAGCCCTTGCAAAAGAAGAAAATTGAGATTATGCAACGCCTCAGAATGGACAAATCCCGTTGTCTGGTTTCTTGTTTGCTGCGCCGCTTCTCATCAAATGCATCAGTTCTGGAACAAACAAATCAAACAACCCAGTATGATTTGCTACAGATACAATTCCGGTTAAGTTGTCTCTTTTCTTTTTTTCGTCAAGGGGAGTGCCGAGAAAGATCCTTCTAGTTGCAGGCTTTGCATTGTTGACTGCAGTTAAACCCATGCTCTTGCAGATTTGGACATGGTATGACCAACAGAATAATGGAATGTGCAGGGACCTTTTGTCCTGTGACCCTTGTTGATTGCTTCGTATCGCCCCAATAACATCTTTGATAATTGATGGAGGATCTGCCGGGGGACTCCGGATGGGTTTCACAATCGGTTGTGCAGCCGATGAGCGTTGCAGTTCTAATTGCGACAACTTGTTGACCTTGTCGTCTCTTGCTACGTTGGTCCATTTTAATTATCATCCAGTCGTCAATCTTTTCTCTCTTTTCTCCTCTTAATGCTGTGTTTACCCGCTGTCAAACTTTACTCCTGCCCTCATTGCTTCTTTCTCGTATCACTTGGCTGGCCTCGCTTTTCAACATGTCTCAGCCGGATACTCCCACCAAACCGGAGCCTCAGGTCACTCTGTCTTCCGAAAAAGGGCCTGGAAATGTCGATGCAGCTTGGAACTTCCTCGATCAGAACCGCGATGCGGCTGGTGCTTCTGACGATGTCGACATTGACAAGTTGAGGCGCAAGATTGACTGGCACATTGTGCCTCTCATGTTTTGCTGCTATACGATGCAATTCCTCGACAAGGTCATTCTCAACGTCAGTGCACATCTCTTCCCTATCGCTTAACCTTATCTAATGATCATCGCAGTACTCCGCTGTCATGGGTCTTCACCAAGATCTCAAACTCCAAGGAAATGACTTTTCCAACATCGCAACGTTCCTATTCGTCGGCCTTCTCTGCTTCGAGATCCCCAACAGTGCGTCATCCTTACCTTCCCACGACGATCGCAATTAATACTTTCTAGTCTACTTCCTTCAAATGGTCCCTGCTGGTAAATGGCTTGGAGCAAACGTCGTTGCATGGGGCATCGCTACTGCCTGTGGAGCTGCCGCGCACAACTACCAGACCCTTCTTGTGTCGCGAGTATTCCTAGGAATATTTGAAGCGACCATCGGACCCTCCCTCATGTTGATCAGCAGCCAATGGTACACCAAGTCTGAGCAGGCTCCTCGATTCTCTTTCTGGTATCTCGGACTGGGTCTGGGTCAGATTATTGGTGGTCTCATAAGTTATGCTTTCCAGCACATCGGCCCAACTGCTTCTCTGGCCGGCTGGAGGATCATGTTCATCACCCTTGGCCTTGTCACTGTCACCATCGGCTTGGCCACATTTGTCTTTCTTCCTGATACACCCATGAAAGCCAAGTGGCTCACGAGCAGTGAAAAGGTTGCACTGCTCAAGCACGTCAGTGTCAACCAGACAGGTATCCAGAGCCGCAAGTTCCGGCCCAAGGAGATTGTGGAGGCACTCTGTGATCCCCAATTGTATCTCATGCTTCTATCAGTTGTTCTTGTACGTCGTCCCGTCCACTCATTGACCTTCACTACTGACCAGGTTTTAAGCTGTCGGTATCTTCTGGTGTGGTTACTACCTACTCCGCCACTCTGATCCGCAATCTTGGCTACACTCCCAAGAGAGCTGCCCTAATGAACATGCCCTCGGGTGTTGTGAGCATCTTTTTCACACTGGCAGTTGGTTTTGGTATTCGCCATAAGTCACATCGTTGGGCATGGATCATCATCTGTATCATACCTGCGTATGTCCCGTGCCCTGCCTACCATCACATCTCACTAACAAATTGCTAGTATCCTCGGTGGTGCCCTCATGTCGTTTCTTCCTACAACAAACAGGGCCGGGTGCCTGGCTGGTATCTATCTGGTCAATGCTGTCGTCGCCCCTTTGACTATCTTCTACAATGTAAGTCACCAATATCCTTGTGCCATGTCCGATCTCTAACTTCATATAGTGGACGGCCGCGAACTTCGGAGGTGCCACCAAGAGAGCTTTCGCTGCTGCTATTGTCTCTGGTTCTTTCTCTCTCGGGAACATTATTGGACCCCAGACGTTTCAAGCAAAGGACGCTCCCGACTTTCGACCTGCCAAACTGGCTGTCATGGGTACTCAAGCCGGATGTGCTCTGACTACTTTTACGCTATTCATGTACTACGTCTGGGCAAACAAGAGACGGGATGATCGTACCAAGCAGGTTGAAGATGCGTACATGTCGCCAGAGGTTTGGTCGACCATGACGGATAAGGAAAACAAGCACTTTCGATACACTTATTAGATAGTATTTATCAACTTTCGATGTTTTAGCTATAGACTTTTTTACTTGGCGCTTAGATGGTAGTTTTTGGACAAAACGCGCGGGCGTGTTCAGATTTTTATTTATAATATTAGCTCAGATAACAATGACAAGTAGGTTAATGCTACAGAATTCAGCTCTGTCTTGTCTTCAAATCCGCGCCTCGCTGCTATACTGTATCAAACAACCGAGCTGGGTTAAATACCATCATTCCCATCCACTCTTGGTCCGTAAGCCACTCTCTCAACAACCGAAGTTCCTTGCCAGTGTCGACTTCAAGTGGCGGTGCCGGAGTAAGTCCCTTAGCAGTGGCATTAACGTGAGGCCAGTCACTTCCCCAGACGATGCTGTCAGCTGATGCCTTGGCAAAAGACTTGATAACTGGTTCCATCAGAGATATATCATCTGATCGTCTGTGTAAAGCACCGGTTTTGATGTGGAGTCTACCAGCTTTTATGAGGCTGAGAAAGTCGTTGAACTCCAGAGTATCATAGTCGTCTGGCGTGGCAGAACCGTTATGATCTGCAATGATAGTTATGTTCTTCAGCTTCGGGTGGTTCAAAATGGAATCCTTCATCTTTGACCATGTTATCAGTGGTAGTTGGGATGAGATACTCCAGCCATGTCGCCCGAGAGGGAAATACCCAGCCACGTCTAGGAATTGTTTAAGAACCCATTCAAGGTTATCTCCAGACCCACCATACGATCCATGGATCCTCACAGATCGTACACCAGCGTCATTCAGCTTGTCCCAATCAGAGTCCGTCATGTTCTTCAGACTTGGGTCCTCAGGGTCCCAGGCGATGGTACCGCGGATCTGCTTTCCAGGGTAGTCCCTATGGCCATTTGCCAGCGTTTCCAAGAGTCCGCTATAACCATCCTCAATGGTTGCTTGTACGATCATGACATTGTCGGCGGGTGATTGCTCAATTAGAGCGTTAAGCCGGGCGGCTTGCGGGGTGTAGGAGCGCGAGCTCTTGAAAGGATGCCGTTCCGGGTCGAAACAATGCGTATGAGTGTTCCATGATGAAGGTGGTAGGTCCGGCGCCGGCAAAGTGTTCTGTGTTGGATGTGCCATGGCGGCATATGGCAACGTCGCTGCGATGCCCAGAAAGCTAAGGAAGTTCATTGTTGAAGGTTGAGGCGCTGAGTTTCAAGACATGAGTTGCCACTCAAGAATAGTCAATCTGGGGAAACTCGCATATTTAACTCATAAACAAGACTGGGATCAGCAATTGGCTCATGGGGCTCTCTGGTTTAGTTCAGATCATTCTGTTGATGCCATCGTGTCGATCCGGTGAATGTCCGAAACATCGGACTATCTCCGAACTACCTATACAATACAAGATGGATACGGAGTAGCAGCAAATCGAACATGAGTTTTAAGATATAATATTAGATTGAAACCAAACAGACATTACCACCGATCATCTCATACTACATACACTCTCCTAGCTCTGCTCCTTCTTGGGCCCGGTTCCAAGACCAGATGCTTTGGCCGTGCAGCCTCCACCAAGAGAGGAGCACTGGAAGGGATCCCAACTGGGGTCTGTATCCTTGCAACCCTCAACAAAGAATTGGTAAAAGTTTCCAGTATCGCCCTGCTCAACAGTAATGAATCGACCTCCATCCACAGCGCCATCTTCCCAGAAGATAGACCACCCATCACAATTGTAGGTGAAACTTTCCCTGTCGAAAGCCTTGGTGTCGTCAAAGTTCTTCTTGCAACTCTGAGGGTACTCCTTGACACCACCGGGGCATTCGTCAAACTTGACATCCATCTTGCAGATGGGGGAGCAGCAGTTTCCGGTGGGGCAAGCTGCGCTGGCAGAACCGTCTTGGATGTTGATGGAGTAATCTTTCTTGTGGAGTCCAAGGTTCTTGGATGGATCACGTCCTCGAGCAATCTTTTCGAATGAGGGCTTGATAGTCTTGGGAATGTCAACAGGCTTCTCAGAGTGGACGAATGGGGTACCTACCAATGCAGATGCAGGAGCTGCACTTAGAGCCATGACGGCTGCGAAAAGAACGGATCGAAGAGTGAAAGTCATTTTGCCGATTTGGATGTTGCTAGGTTGAAGTCTGAGGGTTTGTAGAATCTGTAGGTTGCTTTGGAGGTTGAGGAGAATATGTGTTGATGATGGTTATTGCTTCTGAGGTTCCAAAGACACTTCTTATACCTCAATTCACCTGGCCCAAGCTCCATTCTCTTCTCACGTTGTTCCAATTGTATATCGGTTCATACGAGTGTACGTCTGTTCTGTAAGTGCCGTTCGACCTATATTGTCGATCACTATCGGCAATGCGTGGAGTGACCAACCATATTCGTGGGGTTGACGGAAAACGGTCCACATTACATCATTGAAGAATCCTTTTCCAAGGCCTAATCGAGAGATCTTGAGGCTGAAGTCTTGGCCTTGATGAGGATCGCCAGATTTTATGCCCGAGTACATGATTAAGAGTTGCAAATGGAATTTCTTCCTTGTCAATGGAGTCGTATCCACTTTGTTGTTCACGACTCATGAAACTTGGCTGACCTTTAATTCTTGTTGACTCATAGGCAAAAGTCGTGATGTTGAAATATATATCTGTGTTGGACATTTTACTAACCAGCCGTCTGAGCATTAAGTTTGTCAAAGAACCTCGAATGGCGGACGATGAGGGCTCCAGATGTCTTATTTTGTTTAAAAAAAAAAAAAAAAGATATTGACCATTGATATGGTTTTGTATACAATCTCGATGAAGAGGGACATTGTTCTGGGGTACTTGGTCTTGTGGTGGAATACGACAAGGCAACCCTACACACAGACTCCATGCTCACAGGATTGTCGCGGTAAGATAAGACAGACGACTAGATAAGATAAGATAACGATATCGATATCAGAAGATGGAAATAGCTTAGTCCTTGTCCTAGAATACAGCCTGTAATTGGCTTCGCTTGTCTAACCCCTGAAGACATGACTCGGCGACTACTCGATTGAGACTGGATCGAATGTCAGCAAACCAGTTCTTGAATCTTTCTCCACCGGATTGTTGCCTAAACCTGAGCATCGACGCTGTAAAGACTCAAATATCGCGTTGTCATCCGATCGCGTCGCATCAACTCTGATCACAATCAAGTAACGATGGGCAAGCCTCCTTCACCGTCACCTCCCTACCGGGATGACCCAGACGCCTTGTCTCTGCACACAACGCTTGGCGAACCCTCCTACCTCGATCCCGTCGATGAAGATATCCCTGACACTGGAGACCCGCTTCTTCCCTCATACGACGATGCCATCACTGAGGATACTCACACCAACACCAATACCAACACACCTCCTCACTTCAGCGACGCTGTACTCTTGAACTTCGAAGGTGAATTTTTTACAGGCGTTACGAAGCCTGAGGGACACTACGCCTATACCTCCAAGCGTATCGGTAAAAAGCGCACCACCATTGGCGATGAAGTTGTCGATCTTCAAGATGCGCGTTCCGACGCCGATCCAGACTTCCTGCAGGAGTGGGTAACCATGATGGCAAAGCATCCGCCTACGCCGTACATCCATATCACCGGGACTCATCAAGAGACCAGACGTGATAAGGATGGAAAAAGCAAACGCGATGAAGTGACCGACTTTAGAATCATGATCAACATGCAGAACTATCTTTGGCCCAACTTTTCTCCTGGTAATTACACCACTACCACGCTTGAGACTGCCGAGCCTGGGCAGAAAACGTACCGCGGAACTGCTCTTAAGAAGAGGCAGGAGGGGAGCAAAGGCGATATCGAGGTCGGCCAAGATAAACCTAGCCTGAAGGAATGGTGCCATAGGTATTGTGCCAAGGCTACCGGGACCAAAGTGTAAGTTTGTAAACTCAACATGAACTAGGGAATCTCAACTGATACTAAACAGATTCCGCCTCACTCGTACCGTTAGCGGCATGGATACGGAAGTGCTCCGAGATTCCATCTCCGCATCCATCAGATCTACCAACTATCGAGGCAACATCACTGTCGAATTTCCTGTAGCTAATAGAGCAGTCGACATCTACTCCACCAGCTTTCTCAACAACTGGCGTCTGACACGTTGGATCTGCTGGATATTCTACCTGACCTTCCTATGGATCTTTTCATGGCCTGTTCTATTCTTCGCGACCAAGCGCTATGAAGTCGTCCAAGTCGACTGGGCATTTTCCAAATCTCAGCCAGGTGGCCGGAAGAGGTACACAACTGTCAGCGAGGCACAATGGATGGACATGTATAGACCTGCGATTAAACAGCTGTGTCTGGATCGTTATCAGGGACTTGCAGGAGATGCTTTCCTGAATGAGGTGTTGGCTCGGGAACCGGACCCGGTCAATACTAACGAGGACGCTAGGGCTGCTATGAGTGTTGCCTCTGCAGCTTTCCAGGGAGGTCGATTCAATGTTACTAATGGTGCGAGGAGTTTGATGCGTCTTGCTGGGGCTGCAACCGATCAGGTTGGATGGGGATTCGACACTTGATCCCTGGAGCAGTAAGAGTATATTCTATTCGTTGCCTGTGTGCTTTCCTATACGTATGCTATGTACGATTTGTTTCGTATTTGTTATATGGTCAACTGTAACGACAGTCGATGAACTTGACTGGTGAATAAAGGAATGAGCAGACGCAATGTATATATAAACTAAACTATACTAATCCCTATTTACTACGAAGACCAAGTTACATGTATTTGAAGTTTCTTCTGTCTCTCCCCCATACCAACTAAAACTTATCTATACCATCCCTGTTACAAATTGACCTTTCGCAGAGACTTCAAAGACACCGGTCCAACCAGGCCATGCTTTTGCCAATCTGCAGAAGTATACAGGGCAGGTGCAGCTGGGCCGATACCATTCGCCTTGACATAATTCACTCTTGCCTTGACCGCATTGAACAGAGTAGATGCCACTTCAACCCGGATAGTGTTGGATCCAGAAACAAGATAATCCGATACATCGACTTGAGCGTCGTAAATGTCAATCGCTGGAAGCTGCTTGTCGTTGACCCATGCTTGAATGGTGTTGAGCACGGGACCAAATTGCAGTACGACGATGGAATCCTTGCTTGGGACTTGTGGGACCTGGAAGGTGGTTGTGTATGTACCGACTCCTGATACATTTTGCGCTCCAGAGATCTCAGACCAGGGCTTCAATGTCTTCTGAATGCCTAGGTTCATCGCTTTCTTGATAGAGGCTGACTTTGTCTCGTCAGGACCAGGAACCCAAGATTCAAGAGTCAAGTTCCAGTTACTGATGTCGATGTTGAGGAGCTTCTTCTTGTCGCTACTACTCATGGCGGGAACCTTCTTGGTTTGTCCATTCGATAGAGTCAAGGACGCTGCTTTGGTATCTCCCAATACAACAGTGAGACCATCGCCAGTAGAGTCATAGGAAGTATCGATGACATTCTTAGACTGTGAGACAATACTTGTCTTTGACTTCTTACTGGTGAACGCAATAATCGCCGTCTGGTCTTTCTTCAAAGATACTTCGAAGGTGACCTTGCCCGAGGACGGCTTGAAAGATACCATAGCAACTTGCTGTCCTGTCCATGCGTTGAGTCTGTAAGGGACCTTGCCCTGTTCAACTTCAGCCGTGATTTCAAAAGTTGCCGAAGACCCTTGGTTGACGAGGAAAAGATAGTCCGAGCCCTTGTCTGACCTCCACACGGTGTACAGGTTCCCCGCAGCTTCGGAGCCCGTCTTGACTCGTGGCTGGACAGAAAGCTTGTCGAGTGCGCCAAATAGATCATCAGATGATTTGATGAAGGCGACGTTGGAGTGCTTGGATCCTTGGAGCTTTGCGACACTCTTAGACACAATATCCTGCCCGTTGCTTCCGATGGTGGTGTTGGGGAGACTTCCAATGACGACGATTGGGAGCCCTGCATCGGCCAACTCGACAAGCTTTTGCGCTGCCTCGGCAGTGATGAAGTGTTGCTGGTCGAGTACAAGAGCGCGGTACTCAGCACCAGAAGGGTCCAATACCTTGTTGGAGACCTTGAGGGCCTTTGAGCCAGAGTTGGCCGGCGACAGGTACTCATAGGTAAAGCCTGGAGAACTTGATGTTAGCAAAGGGTCTCTTATTATAGTTATCATGTACTTACCACGAGTACGAAGATCGGTGCCGTTATACTGGTCCTCCATGCCATAGGGATTCTTGTACAGGTAAAAGACCAGATCCTTCTTCGGAACTCCCTTCTGCAATACAAATTGGTTTCTGGCAGTGTAGTCGATCATCGCTGACATGTAGTTCCAAGCTGGTTGCTTGGGGCTCCACATTTCGGTGTAGATGAACTGGAATGGTGTGAATCCAGGCCAGGTAGATCCGAGTTGTTGTCCAGTGTATGTCATTCCGTGAATCATCATGGCGTTGACACCGCCTGCGAATGCTTCGTGAAAGAGGTTGACGAGGGAGGGGATAGTCTGACTGTAAGCTCCGGCTGAGACGGCCCCAATTTCTGTGGAGATGATGTTGCGACGTCCCAAGTGCGCGGGACCGACAAACTGAGACATCTGATCAGGCGTCAAGAAGCCCAAAGACTCGAGCTCGGGGACAGAAACGATGGGAACATCGGCGAGCTAGTAACTAGTCAGGGATGTTCAATGAAGGTGAGATGTGTAAATACTTACCACGTCCAAAGGAACGCCATATCCAACCTGGCATGAGTGTGATAGACCCAGAGATTCAGCCCAGTTCTCAAATTCTTGCAAATACTCTTGGTAGCCTTCATTCAAGGTCGTACGATAGTCCTGGAGATACTTGCTTTGTCCATTGTCTGGAATGTTGTCAAGGATGAAAGTGGTGTTGTAAGGGGCGCGAGCAGCCTGGAAAGACGTAGACTTGTGAAATAGTAATGGAAGATACTTGATCACGTTGTATCCACGCTTAGTCTTGAAGTTATCAAGGAAACCTGGAGACCAATAGAGTGAAGCCTGAATCTCCATACTATCCTCCCAAGCTGTTCTCACGTTAAAATAGTCAAAAATAAACGTTCATCAACTTACTGTGCTTGCCGACCTCTTTCAGTAGCTGGCGAATCTGAGTAGAAAGTAGGTTCTTCTCCCAGAATTGAGCCGCTAGCTTTGCACCTGTGGCACTGAAATGGTCTGTTACCCAGGAGCCGTTTGCGATTACACTGGTGGGCACACCATCTGCGGATCTCTGGTTGGTGTAGCGCTCGTAGTGTGCAAATAGCACATACTCTTTGTGATCGGTTGGCGCAGTCCATGTGATCTTTCCGTCCTTGACATGCTTGGTAAGGTCGACAAGTGACTTCTCATGGAGGGAGACGTATGTATTGTCACCTGAGACGTTCTCTACACAGAATGTGAGTATGATATTCGTGTCGGGTGATGGAAATGACTTACTAGAAGCAACAGCAGCCGCGGAAACTCCAATCAGACGGTTGCCGCCAAATTTCTCCTGGGGATGGATATAGCCCAGATTCTCATTCCAGTTGATATCGGCTGCGGGCAAGGCCCCGTCGAACTTGGCTCCTCCTTTAACAGAAGTCTTACCGTAGACAAGCTGCACGGCAAGACCAGGGGTGAGTGGCTTCGAGGGAACACCTTGACCTTGGCTAGCACCGAGGGCCACATCAATCGACAAGCCATTCGCCTTGGTAGCTTCAAGCGCAATTTGCAGAACATTCTTGAATGCAGGGCTACCAAAGGCATAGGTTTCTAGTTTGGAATCGTTCACGCCGCCGAAGCCGTAGTTGTAAAATGGGACAAATTCTAGACCGCCGGCGCCTAGTTTCTTGAGGTCCTGAATGTCGTTTTTGAGAATATCGTGGTCGACATCTGCATCTGGGAGCCTTTTTGATGGGAGATATAAGAAAAATGTTTCGTGCTTCGTGAAGTCGGACGGATTCCTTACCAGTATCTGAATCTGGGGCGATACTCCATTGCGGGAGCTTCGAACCCCTTGATGGTGCTGTCATGATTTGACGATGGGAGGATAGATTGCCCAACGACTACGCCAACGGCGGCCGTAGAGGTAAGCAACTGGCATCTGGATAGACGCATGTTATCCAATTGATCAGTCGGTGTGTTGGTTGAGAGCCTGTAGCCACAACTGTACAAGAAGTCATTGTTATATGTTGATTTCCAATCTCGCACCTCGGGTTAGTTGTCAGCGAGACACACCCTTGGCGTCTCCCTACTCCGTTCAAACTAAATTAGACAGCAACCCAAAGCGACGGTTCTCCGGCACTTGGCAGACAACTGGTTTCTGAATAAGGTAGTTCATGTACTATATTTGGATTAGCTATACCGAAATAAGAGGAATACTGTGTGGGGAAACGCGACGTAACTTACCGAGAGATGTCAGTGATGTGGTTCATGTCTCGGTCCTACCTCGTTCCTGCTTCGTTTATATCTCGCTCTACTTAATGAGTGCACGTACCGAACACTTGGAATGTAACTCCTCGGCCCAGTTGGTGGATGATCCCCCGGCACATCAATCCTACTAGGCACCTCAGGATGCATCTGTGAACTTGTGGGTTTATAGTCGATCCTTGTAAGTTGCATAGTTCTGTCAATGACATCAGTGAAGATTCTAGCGTTAACCCCAGATAAAGGCTTTTAGAATCAAGAATCCATTAGAATAATGACTAGTTCAACTAAATTGCAGAAAGTAGCTCAGGTTCAGTCAATCTCTACAGTGGTTTAACTAAATAATGGTCTACGCTCTATCTAAAGCTTTGCTACAACTCTAGTATCCTTAACAATGACATTCTTACTGTCACTGACAGATTTATCCTGCAGCTTGCGCCTGAGAATCTTTCCAGCTGGACTTTTCGGTATAGCAGAAACAATCTCAATCTCCTCAAGCCACTTATGTCGCGCCGTCTCTTTCTTGACATTCTCGAAGATCTCCCTTGCTGCTTCGACAGGTCTTGAGGCATGCGACGCTTTGAGCACCACAAAGGCCTTGGGCCGCTCACCAGCGCGTTCATCAGGAATACCGCAGACAGCGACATCATCAACCTGAGGTTGTCCTTGAAGGAGGTTCTCAAGTTCGGCTGGAGCAACGCCAATCCCCTTGACTTTGATCATCTCCTTTAGTCTGTCGGTGATAGCGAGAAAGCCCTCTTCGTTGATATATCCTATGTCACCAGTGTGTAGGAACCCATCCTTGTCAAAGGTATCCTGCGTTGCCTTTGGGTTGTTGAGATAACCCATAGCCATCTGTGGCCCACGAGCCCAAATTTCACCTGGCTTGTTGACCTCGCAGTCCTTGCCGGTTTCAATATCAACAATTCGAAGTTCCGTCGATCCCACCAGAGTACCTACACGGTCAGCATACTTGTAAGCATACTTTCCTGGCGGATGGGCGACAATACAGGAGCATGACTCGGTCATGCCATAACCCTGCTTGAATCCAGTTCCGGGGAAGGCCTTCTCAAGCAAGGTAAGGATCTCTCGCGACAAAGGCGCCGCTCCAGACGAAAAGCGTTGAACATGAGACAAGTCATACTTTGCCACCAACTTGGGGTCTCGGACCAGTCTGATAATGATGGGAGGTACAAGCAGGAGTTCCTTGATCTTGTTCTCCGAAGCCGTCTGTAGTAGCGTGTCGAGCGTAAACTTTGCCAAAACGTAGACGTTGGCGTTGAGGAAGATTGGAAAGTGCAGTTGATGTACGATGCCGGTGATGTGATAGAAAGGCAAGGCTGCCAGAATTCTACTATGGCTAGCGAGCGTGAGGTCCGCCACCTGAAGACATTGGGAAATAATATTGGCGTGCGATATCATGACCGCTTTCGGAAGACCGGTGGTACCGCTGCTGAAACAAAGAAATGTGCAAACTTCGGCGTTGGTTTTTTCCGCGGGGATTTGGAATGCAGGCACTTCTGCGACATTGTGTGACTTCTCTAGGAGTGTTTGTATGCTCGCGCAACCCTTGGCGGAACCTTCCAACAGAATCACATTCTCTTTAGGAATCCCAACTTTGGCAGCTGCGGCCTGAGCATTGTCGATGTTGTCAACAGTAGCAAACATGATTTTCGACTGGCTAGTCTTGAGGCTGTAAGCGAGCTCGTCAATGGTGTAGTCTGGAGAAACTCCGCAAGCTACACCGCCAACGCGAACAGTAGAAAGAGTAGCAACAGGCCACCAGATTGAGTTCCTGCCGTAAACAATGACAGTGTCATTCTGCTTCAGCCCATACTGAGCGACAAGGACTGAAGACAACGAAGTCGCATAATCTCTCAGCAACCCGTAGCTAATATGTTTCTTGGTGATGGCATCGGTAAAGCCTGGAGCGTTGTCCCCAGACCCAAATGTCTTGGAGTCAAAAAGCCAAGACCATACTGTCTGCTTGGATGAAACTGGGTAGTTGTTAGTTGAAGCTACAGGAGCTGTTTGCCCGTATGTGCTTACAAAAGATCTCTGGGTTCTCAGACTTGTAAATCATGATGTCGATTGATGTTCGGAAGTCAATTGATGCTGCGAAAGACAAACAAGGCGGATGCGGGGTGCCGTTTAAGTATCATGCATCGGTAGAAGTCGACTGAAACCCCCGCAATCTCGACGGAGGAGATCCTTGTCGCGGACATCGGATCGTCGTCCCGCGGAATAAATCAAGTTTAGCGTTGGTGTTCTAGTTCCTCGGCCCAAGATAAGTGACCATCGTGCCTCGGTGGTAGCATTACAGGACAAAGTTTAATAAACGACGTGTAACTTGCCAACGACGGTCATTTTTATATTGATGTTCAAGAATTGGAGAAAATATTTCAAGCCACTAAGCTCACTATTGCTAGGACTGCTGTTATAACAGCTTTGCTGCTTTCGTACCGATTTCCATTGCAGAAGATCCGTATATATAGACAGTAGAGACCATACTCGATTACTATTCGGGCTTGCGACCCCAGACAACACGCTGCTTATAGTAAGGATGATGCTTGCCCGAATTAATCTCTCTACGAGCATGCGCAAGAAAGACCTGAATCTCGGACTCGCTCCAACCAATGGTGTTGGCGACGAAAAGGACGAAGCCTTCAGGATCAGCAAGGAAAGCCATCTTGGCAAATTGACCCAACTCTTTCATTGCTGGATCTTTTGGCCATCCTCCAATAGGGGTCTGTCATAAACTGTTAGTTCTTGTTGCCTCCCTAGAAGCGTGACATTTACCTTGTACTCAAATGACTGAATGTCAACAAAGCCAGCAGCTTCCATGGCCTTCCGCTGGATCTCATCCTCGTAAATTGTAAAGCTTGAGCCCAACTTCTTGCCTCCTTCAATAAAGATCTTGCCCCACTGGTCTAGAGCCGAGTTTTCCTTGACCGTGTCATCGTCGCTGGTGATGATACCGGAGGGTTCGAATGTCTCAACCCAACCGCCGGGCTTGCAAGTCTTGTAAGCTTCGCTGAAGAACCTGTACCAATCAGGGATGGCACCGACGAGCCAGCGAATGTGAATGTAGTCAGCCGAGTCAGGTGCAAAAGTCCACTCTTGGGTGCAATCTTCGATTTCACTACGGTGATAAGTCAGTTTGGTGGAAGAGAGTTGAGGTCTTGCGATAGATAACTAACAATTGCACGTTTGGTGAGACCCAAGAGGGTTGAATGGGAGAAACATCAGTGCCGATCACTTGAATGTTGGGATGTTCATCAGCAAAGTCTCTGTCATGGAATTAGTATATAACGTCACAAGAAGGAGTGTAAAACTTACAAAGCCCAAATGCCTGTCGGTCGGGAAAAGTCGTGATTAGCTTTTGGTAACTCAATGGCATCATGGTCTACATACCGGTACCAGTTCCGATGTCAAGAGCTTTCTAAGCAGTTCGTTAGCTTTCTGATCAATCTACAGCTATGTCTCACCCCAGACTTACTGTGATTTTCTCTGTATCGATAGGCGCGAGGTGAAGCTTTCCTCCAATGCCAAGGGTGAGACAGTGATGGCTTATAACTGTTAGTAGTGACTTGTCTATGTTAGATTTAGTTCAACTTACTTGATGTCGAGCAATTCACTTTGTCGCTCATCATTGGCAGCCCTAGTCCAGTAAGCCCATGTTCAAGATGCACAAGTAAAAGAATATTTTACCAATACTGTGCACTGCCAATTTCCCGATGGTATGTTCTGCCATGAAGCTTGCGATACTCAAAGATACTGGAGGTAACAGAAGCTGTAGAAGAATTAAGACTCTCCTCGCTTAACGAATGAGCATCATCATCATCGGCATTCTCGTCCTTTATTATCGTTAGTATCGTCACAAGTCTATACAGCATTCATAATATTATGCTATTTTACAGGTCAAATCTCACCTCAGCAGCAAGCTGTTGCCAATGCTCAGGTTCCAAAACACCGGTCTCTGCCACATTCGTCTGCGGCGGCTGTGAAGGGCTCTTTGAGGGGCTCTTTGAGGGACTTTTGGTCCTATTCTTTGCGGGGCTTTTTTCACTCTTTGGGCTTGTTGCAGCCGCTGCAGGAGGTGTTGACATTATGGGTGACAAAGGACGGGATATCCCCCGTAGTTATGATTTTTTTTTAAGTTTCGGGGGCGTATATAGCGTTTAGTTTTCGTAGAAAAGGGAAGAGAAAAGAGAAAAAGTATAAACGCAGGGAATAAGTTGAGAATTTTCGGTCAGGGGATACATACTCTTTCAATTGGGGGGTCGGTAAATCCGCAATTCTGGATGATAAACGAACGAATGAGATGTAATTAAAGAGGGTCTTGTTAATTGTGATTAGCTGATTGACATTACTTGACATGGGGAGACGTGTCAGTTCATGCAGGGTTCCTCGTGGGGGTGCTGGATCATGCATCAAGATAGCAGCCGAGAAACAGACGGATATAAGAGTGGCGTGCTTCAAGATGTCACTGTAGAATGTATCTTCTGAATCAGTCGAAGAGTTTCATCTTCAAACTATCTGTACAATTCCATACCTTCATCGAGGAGTTTACGTGACACAATAAGCTTATGGATACAGCGACTTCGGTACCACGATAAGGAAATTACACCTAACCACATCTGGCATGGCCCGAATCTCCTTTGATGCTTCTTAGCAAGGCGAGCATTGGTCTAGGGTTACCTCACCACTGGCTGTCCATCAAGTTGAGGTGAACGACGAGCTTACTGAAAAAGACAAACAAGAAGCAAGACGTGGTGTCTTTTCAATTTTCGTACTGGTAAACGTGTTGAGAGACGTCGAGCTAACTGGTCAGTGGTATTAAAAACAAGCTGTGTAATATCCTAAGTCTGTTGTAGAATCGTTCTTCTTCCACTAGGAACCTTCCGCCGTTAAATCCACAACATACCCTAAACTGAAAGGCTTCATCGTAATCTGCACATATAAAGGATTTGATGCATTCTGCCCAATAAAGTCAGAAATCTGCTTTGGATTAATGTGGCGATTTCGTTTTAGCCGCAACACTAATTGCTTCTGTATATCTGAGTTGCAGGGCTTCATTAAATGAACATCTTAATACCTTCCTTTTTGGACTGTGAAGAACAAGATTAGCGGAGATAAGTAAGACGGCGTGACTCATTGTCGACAATGAGAAACTTATAAAGTAAATATTCTGTCTCTCTTCCCAACCCCGCTTCATAAATTAGCAGAGCAATCATCATCTTGTTTTGAAGAGTTGGAGACTGACCCAACGAGTTCCGACAAGAAAGCAACAGAATACTCATGGCTCAAGAAATGACAGCCAGTATTTCTCAGAAGCAAACCCGCGGCAGGCTCCGCGATGTTATACCAGAGGCATATCTTGGTGCTTATTCACCAGGTCCTAAGAATGGCATCACAGACGTACCTGGTGTCCTTGCCCATACGACCACTATCCGCGATGAGAGCGGGCAAATCAACACGGGATTAACGACTATCCTCCCTCGGAAAGACTGGTTTCATAAAGCCTGCCACGCTGGTGTCTTCCGCCTCAATGGATCGGGAGAAATGACTGGGACACACTGGATCGAAGAAAGCGGTCTCTTACACACGCCTATCCTCATAACCAATAGCTTCGCCGTGGGACCATGCTATACCGGCATCTACAAGTACGCAATCAAGCATTACGGGCAAGGTGAGCAGGGTGTTGATTGGTTCCTGCTACCAGTCGTCGCTGAGACATTTGACGGGCACTTGAACGATTTGAGACATTTTGCTGTGACGCCGGAACACGTTGTGGATGGCATCACTAATGCTTCTGAGGAACAGATTGCCGAAGGGAACGTGGGCGGCGGGACAGGCATGATGTGTCAAGGGTGGAAAGGCGGCACTGGTACCAGCAGTAGAATTGTGGTCGGGGAGAACGACACATCTTATACTGTTGCCGCACTTGTCCAGGCCAACTATGGGAGACTCCAGCATCTGCACATATCAGGTGTCCCAGTTGGACGGATCCTGCAAAAGAGAAATGCAAACAATACCGCCGCCGCAGCGCATGATAAAGAGTACGATGAGGCAAAAGACAAAAAGGATGGGTCCATCATCGTGATCATCGCGACGGATGCGCCGCTTCTTCCTGGTCAGCTCCAGCGGTTGGCCAAGCGCGCGACCATGGGCCTTGCACGCGTGGGCAGCTATGCTCACAACCCTTCTGGAGATTTATTTCTTGCTTTTTCCACAGCTACTGAGATACCCGTGCAGACAGTTACGGGCCAGCACAGGGCCGTTGATCCGTTCAAGCCTGGGCTCATCAACATGGAAGCGACGGATAACCAAACTATCAATGGCCTCTTTGAAGCAACAGCGGATGCTACAGAAGAGGCTATATACAATGCACTCTGTATGGCTGAGACGATGACGGGCAATATGGGACGTACAGTTGAAGCGCTACCATTGGAAGCTACCAGGGAAATCATTGTAAAGTTTAAGGAAGCCGAGGATTCGTTCATGTAAATAGTAGGTCGTGGGGAAGAACGTTGGAAGACTCTCACTTTATGAGAGACCGATATAGCGTCTAGCTGCCCCTGTGGATATTAGAGCCCCTGTAAAAAGACAGAGACTATTAAATTCACTAACTGTTTCTGTTCAATTAGCGCTGGTTTGAATCGATAGTTCCAACTCGCCTGTTCAGCTTTCGACCAAAACGTCGCTCAATAAAATAAATAATAATTCTGCTTTCCCATCCCTTTAATTTCTTCTCTTCATTCGCTCTTTACTACATTTACTGTCGCTCGTTACCATTGTAAATCTGTCACGATGCGTGTTCAAACTACCCTCGGGTCTCTAATTCTCAGCGCTGGCCTCTGCGCCGCTCGCGTACGTACCCCAGGACAAATGGTTATCACCAAAACTCATTCCAGTTTTAGGCTTGTGCTCCTCACCCTCAATCAACGACAGCAACATCGTCATGGACCAGCGAAACAGAGACTGCAACATCTGCAGGATCCGCAACTACCGAGATCGTAAAGACTACTACTGGCGCGACCACTGAAGAGACAACGATCGTCACTGAGTCTGACAGCGCCGTCGAGTCTTCCGTAACGGTATCAAGTTCAGGTTTTGAGACATCAACGATTGAGGTTACAACCTCTGTCGCCGAAGTCCCAACTAGCACAACCGAAGACTCAGCTACCACCACGACATCTCCTGCTCAGAGCGTGCAGAGTCCACCAAACGGCAATTTCGAAGATCCTACCCTTGACCCGTGGGAGTCTACAGGAACCACAGCAGTTCTCGCCAAGAGCAGCGACTGTTATGAAAAGAACCAGTGCGCGTATGTATTACCAACATTCCCTGTATTCTAGTTCTCCGCTTACATCCTACAGCAAACTCCCAGGGCCGTACAGCGGAAACACCGCCAAAATCTGCCAACGCGTCGAAATTCAGCAGGGCTACGAGTACACTTTCGCAGCCCATGTCAGACAGACTTGTACTTATTTTGACTCTGGAGAACAAGAAGACCTCGATTGCAGCCCTTTCGTCAACTTTGTTCAACTTACCATCGATGGTGTATCTTCGTCATCCCAAGGAGTGGATTGGGATAATCAGTGGCATCAATACTCCGACACCTTCCAGTATACTGGCCCAAGCATTGACTCGACGGATCTTTGTATTGAGGGTGTTATTACGCAGGGCTCAATGTACAACTTCTTTGTTGATAGCGTTTCTCTTGTGCGTGGGAAATCTGTGCCTATCCCCGAGGAGACATAAGGGCGTGGCTCGAGACTCGGTACGCATGACAAATTCGAGCTTGATCACTTGCGAGATCTAGCTAAAAGGATGTCGAGCTCAGTTGTCATGAATCACCTAAAGCCAGACCTCTTCAGCGCGAATTGTTGCATATTTCTGATTCAAAGTATATATTCACGTTGTAATAGAGATAGATCTAGACGTATAAATTATGTTTAACTCACTCCCCAACAAGTTTTCTTTACATGGTGTGGATATCGTCACTTGCGGAATTGGCTATGATGAAAAGATCACAGCATTGGTTGCCCCGTCCCCATTGCGTCTCAAGCTGTCAAACTAAGCCGGAAAGAAACAAAGCCACTATATACAGGTCTCGGTTGATCTGTCTCAGTACGAATACTTAACGAGCTAACCGCACTGGATGCCAGAATGCTTGCCAAGGTCTTGGTACCAGGTCTCCGTCGCTAGACGGAGATATCAATAGACGCTACACATGGAACAGAGCATCACCAACAGCAGCAACATCCACCATTCCTGCATGTCTAATAAACCAGGGAGATCATTTGAACGCCCATCAACCATTCCGAGCTTCCTTGTGTAGCAGAGACGACCAGAACGACAGTGGTCTGCTTGAAGAAGATAATAGGTGGCTGGCTGAACATCAAAAGTGGGTGGCACAGTGAGATAACCAGGTCTAGTGTAAGGCATGGTGCAGTTTCTTAAAAGAAGCTTAAAATAGTGGCGCTGTAGCGGTAAAATTCCAGCCTTTAACTCTGTTGTCACGATATTATCCGATTCCTCAACCCAAGTATGGTGTTTGTCGTGGATCACAATAAACATTCACGCACAAATGATAATGAAAGCACAAAGACAACAAGACTGGAAGTGCCTGTTATCAATCAACTTGGGACTTGAATGGCAGCATCATCAAGAATGGAGACACAGCTGGCTTCACCCCTGTCTGTGGCGTCAAGCCCATTATTATTAGTCCTGTCCAGAACAACAAATCTAGGTCTTTGATGTTCGAGACATTCAGTTCTCAACAGATAGACTAGTCCGCAGAGCCTGTGACTCCCCATCCCCCACACGTTAATAAACGCTGCTGCCGCTCTTTCTTCTCCCACTCTCTGAAACTTCTAGTCAACGAAACCCAGAAGTCGCCCTGATGGCTCAGTATAGCCAAGTCTACAACGTAGACGAGCAAGACTCAGCCGTTCATCAAGGGTATACAGCCTACCGTCCTCCCAGCCATCCCCACCATCCCTCCGACTATGGAGTCTACAACGCTGAGAAGCAAGCACCTGCTGCTGCTGCCGCCGAACTAAATTCCTATCCTGTCCACCAAAATCCCATGCAACAATATACATCGACGAACCCCCAACCGCGAACACTACAACGTCAGCCATGGAAACGGAGAGTCGGCTACTTTGGATGGTGGATTATTGGCCTAGGCACAGTCATCATGCTGGCGTCTTGTGCATTTCTTGTCTACATCTGGTACGGCGCTTCTCTTGCCAGACAGAGACTTCCGCGACCAGAGGTTTGGGACAGTATTGTTTTTGAAGGCTATGCAGCGCGAGCCGTGACTCTCTGTTCAGCTGCAATCCGAGTAGCAATGGGCTTCCAGATTGGTCTGCTGGCTGCTGCAATGGCAGCCACTATCCTCGAGACAACCGGGACGCGTCTCTCAGATCTCGCGAGTCTGTCCATGTCCCGAGCCTTCGTGGGCAGTGCAAGCCCATGGGAGATCTTTATGATCGCCTGTCACAGAACATCCCATCAGAAGAAAGCTGTGTTATCACATTGGCTCATCCCGCTACTGTCTTTCGTGGTTGGCCTCGGAATGACTCTCACATCCACCATCCTTCTATTCGACTTCAAACTCGTTCAGATCGCTGCACCAAGCACCACGAGATCGATAGCTTTGGGAATTGATGTCCATCAGATTATGGCAGACACTTCTGGCACTTCCTACTGGCAGTCCAAACCGCAAGCGCATTGGCGATTTGCCGAGACTCGTCCCTCTGCTAGCGTTAACGACACTACACTGGAGCATGTATCGGATACGGGTGACATCTATCTCGCCCCGCTTCCGTTTGACAATGTTGATGACAGAACGTCTCTTGAATATTACGATGGACCTGTCATTGTCACAAACAGCAGGACAGCATGTGTTGCGCCAGACCTAAAGAACGCCACGCTCGAATACATACGCACAAGTAGTCGTGTTACAGAGGGTCTTTATCTGCTTGCCGAAATTGATACGTCGACTAGTTGGGGGTTAGGCCCCAGGATCAACGGCAGTCAAGTGGCTCGGATATCATGTCGCCTCAACAACTATTGGGATAAGATGTCAGAGAACTGGGCTTTGTCGCTCTGCGGCTTCACCAATCTTGACATCAGTGCTATCAATCAGAGCCTACAGGACCCGCTATCCGGTCGTCCCTATGCATTCCAACCAGTCCTTCTTCTGAACGCCAGCTCAACGCTGAACCTCAATGTCGCCATCCCGCAATGGACAGGATCAGACGAGGACTGGGCTAAAGTTGGATCAATGAATGGCCTTCAAATGCCCAAATCTGTCAAAGAAGGTCCTTGGACGGCTGCTATTGATACAAATGGCACTGAAGTTCTCAAAGCTAGCGTCTGCTTCACTGCTCTCAACATGCCACTTCTGTACAACGTGACGATGAAAGGAAGAGCAGTTTTAGCAGAGCCAAAGTCACAAGCAAGATACAGGGATTTGGAAGTCAAGTCCGAAAACGAAACACAGTTTCTTGAGCAATTGGGTATAGGGGCTTCTTCACTAGATCTCGAGGCGCGAGGTGTGCTGGATCTCAAAGTTAATTCGGATCCTCAGGACTTGTCTAACGAGGATGCCGACGTTGTGAATGCCGCCATCTATGATATGATGCGCACGAGTCTTTTCGACTACCACATCGCGGGTGGCTGGACTTTCAACAATGACGCTCTCATGGGCTATTTGGAATCATCTCTGTTTTGGCCGGCCCACCCTGAGCATTCATATCTGGTACAGACAATCCTGAAAGACACTGGCGACCCAGCAATCGCTGTCCAAGCCTTGTTCACTCGCTTCGCCCAAATGATTTTCCACGATATGCTGCCATACTGGACAAGAGATCAGTCAATTACAACAGTCAACGTTAAACGTGTTATTATTCCTTCTCAGTGGACGGGACTCATCATCGTCTTGGCGCTCGTTGTCACACACCTGGCTCTCACGTTTGTTACAGTTTGGATGTTTCTCGCTTCAACGAAATTATCTATGCTGGGTAACGCCTGGCAGACTGTGTCGCAGATCGTGTCTCCCGAGACCAGTGTTGTTGTACAGGCTGTTTCGAACGGTGGAATGTCAGATCACGAAGTACATAAGTGGGTGCCTACGACAGCATTTGACGACCAGATCTACAGCTTATCGACATCAGTTGATCATCAGGGACTAAAAGTACGGAGACGTTAGAATTCTTCTTTTAGGTGGATTCACTGTTTGAAAGAAATTGCACTTTTGTAACAGAATTTTCCATCACTATGATATAGGCTGATGATAAGATGTGTGAATTTAGCATGGTGGTAAATGTTTGTCTCTTTAGCTATAAATGTCTATCGTTATGGACCAAGCGATAGCTGCTGTATCTGTAATTACGTACAGTAACATCGCGGAAGCGCATTAATATAACCCGCACCAAAATGAGCTGCATCCAAAACAATCCGTTTTGGTTGCAAACAGTTGGGGCATACATCTCGACCTTGCGGGTGCCCGTGTGCCATTTGGATTCCATCTCCGCTGGTGCCACCACATAGGAAAGGTATCAAATCAGCTGAAAAATCAGCAGTTTTTCTGAGAAGTCTAGAGAAATCGTCGCGCCCGATGAGTGTCTTGATATGCTCTCGTGTGATCGCCACGGTCAAGTCACGAAGTCCCCCGTCTTCCAAGGGAGTGTTCTTGTAGACTTCGCTGATTGCATACGGAAAGTCGTCCGTGTTCCAGTCAGCATTCATAGCAGAAGCAAACTTTTTCTTCGAACACTCCTTGAGCGCCGGTATGTCGTACATGTTGGCAACTTTGTAGACCTCTGCATGAAATAGCATTGATTTATCATCGCTGGGTTCGTCGTAGTCAAAGGTATAGACGAAACAAAGCATTGCTGCCACGATAATCGGATCAAAGTCTTTAATCTCGATTTTTCGTTCGATCGACTCCTGTATAATTTCAGTAGCTAACTCACGAGATTTATGACGATACAAACCTTCCAATTTCCGCCCAGTGCCTTCGCAAAGTACTTGGAATGAGCTGACAAGACGACTGTGGATGTTGAAGACTTGGCCTTTGCAAGTTATGACAGCATCAGCAAACTCGCCACTGGTGTAGTGCCTAATTTATCTGTTAAAAGCGATTCAAGTACGTTATCGACCCTAGCATACCTTTCCAATGACAAAAGAAAGTCATCGAGACCTGGTGATGAATTCACGGTGAAGTTGAGTCGCGGTCGGTCGGCAAATGATGTCTGGTTTCTGCGTTTCCTCAGTCGGATTACCCTTTCGCTGTTGCGGCAACCGAGGGACGTTGCGTAGCCCATGAACCAGTCTCGGACCAGCTGGTCAGAGTCGCTAAGAGTAATACGAGCCATGCCTGTCTCAGTAGGGTCCCTTTGGGTCCTGTCAGAATAACGTTGCTAATCCTTAGCGACGGTACGCTAAGCGAGTCCATGGTCATGTTTTGTTCTTGCGCTTCTTCCATTGTTTGTTTGATCGTGTTCCATGTTTTTTTTTGTTGCTCTATTTTGAACGAGGAGGGAGTTTTCGCAATCTGTTCAGAGCTTATATCTTGATACAAGGTTCAGGTATTCTTGAGCCCTGTGGCTTGATCGACTTGACTACTATTATATTCATACTGTTAACCATTGGCATATTACTGTTCGTCTCATATCTCTTTATTGGTAATGCCTAGAAAAAAGGGTTTGTTCTTGAGTTTGAGGAGTGTTAGTAGTTCCAAGATTGGTTGAGGTACGATTGGTGGATATTGGGAGACAGGAGAAAGTAGCAGACCCAACGAGCCAAACCTCTGAATTTACTCTTCAATTGAAAGTTCGGTATCCGACTGTCGTGATTCGACGATTGATCAACTTAATAGATATCAGTTCTTCGCTATTGCCGGTCGGCCATCAGCGGACATGACACCAGTCCCATTGAGGATATCCAACAGTCGATCATTTTGGTTGCTTGCTACATATGGAGAACCGTGCCGTAGTGCCCTTGCTCCGGCTCCTAATCCTCCGAATCACTCCGAATGCCCCGAGATAGCAAAGATATCCGTTTATCTCTGCATTGAGAGACTAGAGGCGACATGACATCAAGAATGATACTAAAAGCGTGAAATAAACAGGACTTGATGGTTTCACGACATCTGGGAAGAGACAGTCTTATCACTGTTATCATGTCATGTTATCTTCCCCCTCAATAACGTCACAATCGGAAATATATATCCTGCTCTGTTGGCCAGGTTCATCATCTCTCGCTTCGGCTTTGCATCGCGTCAAATGCGGGGGTGGATAAGACGGCGCCAATGAACCATTCAACTGATAACTCCGGTCTCATCTGGTCTGATACTTGATACCCCTGGTAGTTGAAGCCGTTAACGGACCCTCATCTAATATAACTCTGCTTTTCTCTCCGACATACTGTTTAGATCTCGTGCCATTCGTGTCGAATACAGCAACCATGGAGACTTCAGAGAAAAAAGAACTGCAACAAGAGCAACTCGACCAACATGTTGGCCAAGTCAGTGAAACAAGCAATGATGCTGAACGCAAAGTCCTCTCGAAGTTCGACATGTTTGTCATGCCTCAGATGTCGCTTTTGGTTTTGTTTGCTTACCTTGATCGAACAAACATAGGTAACTTGACCGCAACGTCTTAACTAACCACCACTAACAAAATGCTGCAGGGAACGCCCGCGTCTTTGGCTTCGAGGAAGATACAGGAATGCACGGGACTCAATTCAACGACGTGTCAATGTACTTCTACATCTCGTACGTCATCTTCGAAACACCCTGGGTTCTGGCAGTGAAGAAGTTCGGCCCCGGTCGTGTCCTTGCCATCGCCATCGTGAGCTGGAGTGCCATTACCGTGGGCACCGGTTTCGTAAACAGCTATGGCGAAGTCGTCGCATTGAGAGTCCTTCTGGGGTTCTTTGAAGCCGGCCTGTTTCCGTCTCTCATGTTTGTCGTCTCGCAAATCTACCCTCCAGCTTGCCAAGGTAAACGCATGGCCGTTCTTTACGTGTCAATTGCGCTTTCCGGGGCGCTGGGAGGATTGATTGCGTATGGTATTCAGAGCATGGGGACGAGACACGGATTCTCTGCCTGGCGGTGGCTTTTCATCATTGAAGGTGCTATATCGCTTGTTATTGGAGCGGCTTGCTGGTTGAGTCTGCCCGCTTCTCCAGAGACAGCCTGGTTTCTCAATGCTGAAGAGAAAGAAACCATGAACATTATTAAAGAGCGCAACAACCCGTTCAAGGAAACTGAAGAGTTTTCCTGGAAGCAGGTGGGCATGGCAGTTACTGACCCTCTGATCTGGCTTGCGTCGGTTGCATTGTTTTGCTCTTCCATTGCACTATTTGGTTTCGGAACATTTTTGCCTACTCTCTTGAGGGGTCTCAAGTAGGTGCCCGATCAAGTTATTTCCTTGGTGTTGCTGACAGTGGCAATAGTTACTCCTCTCTCCAAGCCAACTACCTTAGTATCCCGGTCTACGTTTTAGCATCAATCTTCACTGGAGTCACCACATACGTTTCCGATCGTCTCAACCGCCGAGCCATATGTCTTATCCATTCTCCATTGTTAGTTGCTGCCGGCTACGCAATAGTGGTTGGGACTGGACATAAGGGCTTGGGCTTCTTTGCCATGTTCTTGGTCGGCAGTGGAGTTTACTCGTTCAACACACTTGTGGTAACGTATGTTCTTTGTACTTCTCTCCCAATCTTGCCCGTGTACTGACAGCTAGTAGTTGGATCTCGAACAATGTCCAGCCAGATTACAAGCGCTCTGTTGCTATTGCAACCATCATATCGATCGGAAATGCTTCCGGTATGGCCGCATCACAGATTTACCCTATTCAGGACGCTCCTCGCTATGTGAAAGGAAATGCCATCTCTTTGGGAGGCGAACTCATTGCACTGGTCTGTGTCGGGATTATCTATGGCCTTCTCAAATATCGCATGCGTCAGAAAGCGAAATTGCTAGCGATGGGTAAAGACAGCAACGGAAAGGAGGATGACCGGAGCTTGGACTTTGAATATGTCTTTTGAGCATTGGTGATGTAGCAATTGGTGGTTTCATATGGATTGTATGTTTCACCTTTCATTCAAAATAATACTCATCAGTCTACATATAATATTTGTTCAAAATGATGTCTTGTTTTTCGCTTCAAATTCACAGTTGTAGCCATTCCCTTGTTCGGACTGAGGTGGCAGGGGTAGGAAGCTAGGTACTTCTTGTTCTGCATATTGTTACTGCGGAGATACCGTCAATTACCCCCAACAAACTGTCATATGTATCACTTACCCCATATCCTATTTATCCTATTCGCTGTCTGACGTCGCAGTAGCCACTTCAAATCCTGTTTCTTTGCGATACAGACAACTGCATTTGTGTTACTTTTGACCCCGCAAGAGGATGCTTGATGCTCAAATATCGGCATTCAGAGTCCTTCATACATCCCCGCTACGAGATTCTGCAAACTTGCAACTGCTTCCCAGAAGTAATGATGGTGCAGAGAATTGACATCGACGAGGGTTGGGAGTTCAAAAACTCCTGCCCTCTGAGTAACAAACCCGCTTCGTCATATCTGCCTACTGCGCAATTTCCCACTGTTGCCCACATTGATCTCATGCACCACAATCTCATTCCAGACCCATACATCGACATCAATGAGCTCAAGTGTCTGTGGGTGAATGATACCGATTGGACTTACCGCACCACAAAAGTCGGGCCGGTCAGCCTGAAACCCTCGGAGCGAGCAGTTCTCGTTTTCGAAGGTCTTGACACCATCGTCGATGTGTATCTGAATGATGAACACATCCTTTTCAGCGATAACATGCATGTATCTCATCGGGTTGATGTGACAAATATTCTGGGAAACACGCAAGACTCGGCAGTCCTTGAATTGAGATTCAGAGCTGCTCCAGCTTATGGTCGCGCGAAACGCGCTATAATCGGGTACAAGAGACTGCCCACTGGTCGTGCCGTCAATTTTGGAGGATCTGAACGACTCTTTGTCAGGAAAGCTCAATACCACTGGGGCTGGGACTGGGGTCCGGCTGTGAACACGTGTGGGCCATGGAAACCTGTCTACTTCGAAGTCTACGAGTCGAGAGTCAATAACCTTTGGGTCACCCAGAATGTGGCCGAGGATCTCTCTTCAGTCGAAGTCACTGTCAAAGGACAGGTCGAAAATGCCAATGGCATTGATCACGTCTCTGTTCAGGTATCTGATGAGGAGACCGGAGACACAGTCGCCGAAAAAGAGGTCGAGCTGTCATCGAACGGATCATTTGAGACACATTTCATGATCGAAAACCCCAAGTTATGGTATCCATTTATGTATGGCAAGCAGAGTCTGTATGTGGTGAAAGCAATCATCCCGGGTGACACGGCAGCCAAGTCCATCGGGATTAGAAGACTGCGTCTGCTCCAGCATGCTCTGGAAGACCAAGAGGGCACTTCTTTTATCTTCGAAATCAACAACATCCGTCTCTTCTCGGGTGGGTCTTGCTGGATTCCCGCCGACTTTATGCTCCCACGAGTCACAAGACAGAAATACGAACAATGGATTCGTCTAGCAAAGGAAGGAAATCAATCTATGATCCGAGTTTGGGGTGGTGGAATCGTTGAGGATGACATGTTTTACGACATTTGTGATCGTGAAGGAATTCTAGTTTGGCAGGACTTTTTGTTCGCCTGCGGGAACTACCCTGCGTCACCAGGCTTTGTCGCAAACGTCAAGAACGAAGCGGAGCAACAAGTCCAGCGTGTGGGACACCATCCATCGCTCGTCCTTTGGTGCGGGAATAATGAGGATTATATGTGCGCTGATCAAGATCGCTGTTGGGATGTTGACTGGAATGACACAACTGGTCCATGGGACAAGACTACATTCCCTGCCCGTGAGATATACGAACGCACTTTGCCTGCTGTTGTCGCAGCTACGGGAACCGACGTGCCATATTGGATCAGCTCACCGTTTGGGGGAAGCATCGCAAATGACACTACAGTAGGCGACACACATTGCTGGGACGTTTGGCATGGCAAACTATCACCATATCAAGACTACAAGGCTTTTACTTCACGCTTCATTTCTGAGTTCGGTTTTGAGTCAGCGCCCAGTCTGAGCACATTGCACCGCGCCATCACCGATCCAAAGGAACGCCATGCACAATCGCGAACCTTTGATGCCCATGATAAAGGCCCAGGTCACCAGAGGCGGTACCCGATGTACATGGGAGAGAACTATCGTTTCAGAATGAATCCACTTGAGGACTTTGTATACTGCACGCAATTCCTCCAAGCTGAAGCGATGGCGTACGCATACAATTGCTGGCGAAGAGAGTTTAGAGGTCCCGGTCAAGAATATTGTGCCGGAGTTCTGGTCTGGCAGCTGAACGATATCTGGCCTGGGACAAGCTGGGCACTTGTCGATGTCGATTTGAACCCGAAGCCGGCTTACTACATCACAAAGAGAGCATTGGCAAAGACGGTGGTTGGGACGGAGCGCGTCGTTACTGCGAAGCCACCTTATATCACAACTGGATTCCTTGATGAAAAGGCAAAACTTGATGTGTGGGCGGTGAACGGTGAGCTTCATGAGCGAACTGTGACGCTGGAGCTAAAGGCATTCGACGTGGAAACCGGAAACTCGGTGGATTTGCCTAGCACATACGACAAGAAGGAATATACCCTCAAAGCCAACCAAACAACTGAACTTGTCGCGAACATGGACATTCCAAACTTTGAGGAGACTGTTGTCGTCGCCTATCTGATTGATCCCGCATCTGAACAGAACCTTGCAAGATGGGTTAGCTGGCCAGAGCCGCTTAAATTCATGCGCATATCCTCCGAGTTGAAAGTTACGACAAAAGTGGTCGACGGTGGCGCTGCAGTGGTCATAAGTTCAAACGCTCCCGTAAAGGGTGTCGTGTTGAGCACACAAGACCAGAATGGCGATGAAGTTATGTTTGATGACAATGCTATTGACTTGGTACCGGAAGAAGAGATTAAAGTTGGGGTCAAGGGGCTGTTGAGTGAAGATGGTGTTGGTGTGCGGTTCTTGTATGACTGGGAGTTAAAACCTGGATTTCAATTGTAGGACAAAGACGGAGTGGGCAAGTCGGTTCTAAAGTTTAGATTTCAGGGATTGGAAACGATACTTCGGATATTCAATTGCAGTAGTAACAAATGAGTTATTCGAACATTATCTACAAGTCGAGTTGAAGAACAATGTTGACCTGCTCCAGTGCCCTCATGGGTGCGAAAGGTGGTGTTTGTATGAGACAAGTGGCGTAGCGTCGAAGACCACGTCCTGAGTCTCAGTATGCCTAACAGCTGAGACATTGAGCAACCCACCACTAACCACAAATTCAGCCCTGTCTAAGCTCCCAGCCGCACTTGAAAATTTATATATCCCTAGAAATCTCTACACCTTTATTGGCCACTAAGCTAAGCCTCTTTACAGGGGCCATTTTCAGCGTCTGAGGCCTCCCCGCACTTGGGATGTTATCACCACATGGTTGACCTGTATTCTAGATCGCATATTCGCTGTCTATTGCACTGTATTCGGTCTTCTTTATTTTCCCTATCATGATTTCAAAAACGAGTCCTCTTTATGAGCCTTTGAACGAAGCAACCGACGAGATCCGACTTCTCACACTCCTACCAAAGTCACGCAGCACTGGAATTCCTCATTGTACGTTGGGGACATACTCCCTCCGAGCGTTCACTCCACAACACAAGACCTTTCTCTTTTCCACTGTCACTGTCAATTCAAGTCTCAGGAGCACTACGTCTGAGTGGAAACAAAGTCGTCTAGAACCCGAACTTGCAGGTTTGGCACCCCTAAAACGCTTACACTCGAAGCACCCGCCACCAAGTCATTACCGTTTTACATGGGGGGACTACGCCGCTCTCTCCTATGTATGGGGTGATGAGAAAGATACTACTATTATTGCGATCAATAACAAACGTAGGCGAGTGACGACCAATCTCGCCAAGGCTCTCTCGGCATTTGTCCAGGATGGAGAGTTTGAGGATGGCTACAAGCTTTGGGTCGACGCCATCTGTATTAACCAACAAGACATGGACGAGCGTGCACGACAATTACGGAAGATGCGCCACATATATGGCGATGCATGGTCGGTGGTTGCGTGGTTAGGCGAACCGAGCTTTCAAAGCGACTCAGCTATTCAGCTCATCCGCGACTTTGCCGATCTCAGCAAAACAAACTCTGGTAGTCAAATCGAATCTTGCCTAAGGAGGGAACCAGAGTTTCTTGGGAAAGGCTGCTGGTTGGCACTCCATGACCTAATGGAGCGACCCTATTGGTCTCGTCTATGGATCATACAAGAGATGATTATGGGTGCCTCCGCTACATGGATTCGATGCGGATGTGCATCTATCGACTGGGTATCTTTTTGTTCTGGCCTTGCCTTTCTCGAGGAGAATCTGTGGCTCGTGAAGGATGAGCTGCTTGTAAGGGAGCGCTTGGCGGTGACAAAAAAGAACGGGCCAGCTTGGTCAGTCATGGGTATTCACCTAGTCTATCAAGACCTCTCGATCTTGAGTGAACGCGAAGAAAAGGGCGGACAGTATCCCAGTTTTGGACGACTACTTGACATCGCCAATGATGCTGAGTGTTCCAATCCAAGGGATAAAGTCTACGGGCTTGTTGGAATGATGTCTATTCCGGTGTCCAGCAGTCTGCGGCCCGATTACACTCTTCCAGTGAATCAGGTCTATGCTGCCACAGCGAGAACCTTCATCGAGGTTGACGGTAATCTGGAGCCCATTCGCGATGGAAACCCGTGGGGTCCGTCAAAAGGTCCATCGTGGGCTGCGGACTGGTTATGGGAGGGCCGGATCAGATCGTCGAGACCTGAGAATCAGCTTTGGGGTCCTACCCGGTTCTTTCCAAGGCTGGGCCCTGAAATTTTGTTCCAAACTCCATACAAGGCCAGTGGAGACACCAGACACGATGCTACGTTCTCTATCGATGGATCTATACTTACATGCAGCGGGTTTATTGTTGACAGTATCTCTGGGCTTTCTGCAAGGGGAACGGGGTATTTCGACTTGGACAAAACCTCCATCGTGCAACCCCATCGGTGGAACAGCGCCTATGGTGACAGAAGTGCGACTTCGGAGGCTTTGTACTGTACCCTCGTGATGGATAGAATTTCTGGGGGCGCGAGAGCCACTGCTCGCCATGCTGCCATATTCCATTTACCTCGTACGTTTGAACAAGGCGAACAAGAATTCTCGAAGAGGGGATGGAGTTGGCTGGCTGGGCAATCAGATTACTACTTCCGTTGGGAAGGTTTCCACGAGGTGAACTCAAGCTTTAAACTGGGCGATGACCAACTCTCGGACTTCTTCGACGACACGATCCCAGATGAGGCATCGGAATTTGACTTTAGCGAGGTATATTCATGCTTTGACAGATCATCACAGAGGCGAAGATTCATGGCTACTGCCAATGGCTACATAGGTTGGGCTCCGGACAACATCTATGGGACGAAGAGTCAACAGACTAAAACTGGAGATCTCATTGCTGTCTTGTGCGGCTGCAGTACTCCTATTGTCGTCCGACCTCACGGCCATCAATACCAGGTTATCGGTGAAGCATTTGTCCAAGGATTGATGGATGGGGAGGTAATGGAGTTGGTGAATTCTGGAAAGTTGGAACGAGTAAGTTTTGATTTCTGCTAGGTACCTTGTTATTCCTTTTTCGGCCATTCTCATTGTTGAACCTTCCTTATTCTGAACTTTCGCTTTAAGCCACTTCATAGAAATGCTAATAAAACTTTATTATAACTTTGCTTATCACGTGATACTGCAATGGTCTGGTGGTCTAGTGGTATGATTCTCGCTTAGGGAAAACCCTATGCATAGCTTGCGAGAGGTCCCGGGTTCAATCCCCGGCCAGACCCTTTCTTTTGCCTTTGTATGCCTTCAAGGTCTGAAGTGTATTTCTTTTTGCATTTTGAATCGCCGAAATTAGCAAATCAGTTCATACATAACATTTAAATCAGAAATTTTAGGCTGTTCATTCTTGTAGTTTAAATTTGAATCTAAAGGCTGACATGAATCCTGAATAAATGGTCATCGTGAACCATTACCACTGCTGCCATGCCTGACTTTGAGTCTGTCTGTAGGGAGAAGCTCTTCTGGCTCACACTCTGCCCCGGAATTATCAGTATCCTCCGTGAGTTCTTCATTAGCCATTCGTTTGAACCAATTCGACAGATGCTCCATTTTCTCAAGTCCCAGTGCTCTTGTGAGTCCAACTCTTTAGGTGAATCCGTGCTTCTAGGTTCGCCGATGGCTTCCTGTAAGTTAAGTTCCAGCACTCCGAAGTTTGTCTCAAGCTGCCACCCAGAGCATGGATCAAAGTTGAAGTTAATGCATGCAGGGTGGGAAAGAGTGTATTTTCGTACCCATGTACCCTTCTTCACACTCGCGATCCATACATCCTGTCGGACTCCGATTGCAACCAGACCATTTTCACTCAAGGACATCGTATGTGTCTGACTCCCAAAAGGCAACCATAGACTTGGATTTCCAGGAAAGCCCAGGTTCCGTATCTCTTTCATGCTGTCAGTATCCCATATTATGACGCTTCCAGCCTCTTTGCAATGATAACTTTCATGAGTAATAGCCAGTTGGCCGTTGCGCGCAAAGGCGATCTCTCCCGAGTCGTACCTTGATGCACAATCGCAAGTGGTGGGTACTGTAGACAGAAGCCCACTTGTATTCGTATCGTATACGCGTAGCCCTTCGCCATCATGTATCGCGACTTGCCCAGGTGGTCCGAACACCACTTGCAAGTCGCATCTCCCTTTCAATCTTGATGACAGATGGTACCGGTCACAGTCATGGTCAAACTGCCAAATTTCAACAGTTCCGTTGTCATCAACGAGAGCTAAGCATCCGTCGTATCCGAACTCGAACCGAGTTACTTTTGATTGCATAAGTGTTTTGCCAGATACTCTGTTGAGAATTCTAACTTCTTCCTCGTTTGTATATAAAAGCGCAATCGGCTCCACGGGTGAAACCTCGATCTCTACATGTGACTTCTTTCCAGCCACGTCGCTAACGACCGCGTCGATGGAATCGCCTAGTAATATGTCAAAGTCCCAAATCGTAAGGAAAGTATCAGAAGTGGTCGCGATCTGATTGCCCTTCCCACAATGCACAACGTCTAGGGCCGACATTCTTTGGTGTGTAATTTCTGCGTCTCTCTCTTCGTCCCAGACAACGAATCCCTGTTTCGTGCCGCAGCGGAATTTGAAGATGATGTATTTATCATCAGTCGTCCATGTCAAATTATAGACATTACCATAGCTGTCTAGACCTTCTCCAATGACTCTTTTCTCAGCCAGCACTGTATCCCAACAGTAAATCGTCACGCTGTGGTCGACGTTTAATGCAAGGTGGGTCCGGGCGTGACTGACAGCTGCCCCGTATAAACTCCCTCGAGGAACACTCACTGATGAGATTCTGGAGCCAAAACATTCCTTATTAATATCCCAGAGATCGATGCACATTTCTTTATGATTACTAAATATTTCATCATTAAGAATCCTGATAACGAGCAAGCAGAGAGTAGCTGAAGGGCATGATACCCAGCTCAAGTAAACAGGGTGACCTTCGAAAGCTAGTGTACGGTGCACGCTCGGGTTCCACACGTCCCAGATATGGATGCTGTCATAATCACTGGAAGCAAGTAATTGGCCATCCGGTGAAAATGACACATCGTCCATGAGCCCTCCTGGCGACTCGTAGGATATCAAGGGCTTTCTCTCAGATAAATCGCCAATGTGTACTTGTTTTGTGGTCAACACCGCGAACAGTTGCCCTGATGGATGCCATGTCGCATTTCGAATTCCAGGGCCATAATTATCGAGGGATACAACACAGCCGCCCGTGGATGAATCAAATATAAATGTTTCCCCAAGAGGAACTTGCACCAGCATAAGATTCCCTTTGGGCGAGAATTTCACAATTGAGGAGAGGCCAAATTTATTGGGCAGAGGAATGGTTTGTAGACAGGCATGCCAATTTTGAAACGTAGGGGCATCAGCTTTTATGTAATTCGCAATTTCTTTCTTGAAGAATAGTTTCGTGGTGCTGGAGTTCGGGCTGAATATCAAAGCAGAGTCATACAGCTGTAGCGGCGCAGTGTCTAGGATAGATCTGTGTGTGAACACAAAACGCCAAGCGTCATTAACAAGTTCCCTGACCTCTTTCGGTACATCTTTCTGTAACGCAGGTATCAGATGAATTCATATTGTTATAAGTGGGCATTCTACTCACACTGAGACTCTTAAGTTTCCCAACAGCTACGACAGCCTCTGAAGCACATCTCAGGAGACTCATCGCTTCTAGCCAGTAGAGGTAAATCTCCTTGAAGAAAGCCACTACCAAGGAGAAGTTAGGGGCACATTCGCCTTGGAGCTCTTGCAAGTTGCCATCATTAAAGTGATCGGCCCAATGAAGACATGCATATCCGAGAGGCAGTAGTGCATGGGCCTCGGGAGTTTCAATCTCATCAATGAGGACACCAGGGTCACCAAGACGAAATAGGTCTCGATGCAATCCCTTGTGCATCATCGTGATGCTACTAAGGAATACATCGCAATGCTGTTGAGCGGTACCAGATTTCATAACCTTATGGGATGTGCGCAGAAAGTCCTTGACAGACTGGTGGACAGTATAGACAGTACCATCGCGGATAGCTAGGAATGAGCCACAAGATCTGACAATGTTCGATAGGGTTTCCGTGTTTTCGACAAAACGATTCAGCTTCAAGTCGGATGCGCCCAGCTCCGCAAGACTGAGAGGCCGATAAGCGACACCGACCACGCCCAAGACGGCTACACACAGGTCTCTGTCTCTTGATTGCTTGAGCTTCTCTATCTTCTCTATCATTCTCTCGTACAGCTTTCCCAGACCAGCGGGGAAGGACTTGAGAACATCAAGTGTGTGATGAGACATGACGTCTGGCTGTCCCAACTCGTCACAAACGAGAGAGACCCAAAGAAAGGTGTCGTCTGCGTTGACCATCAGGTGGTTCTGTACTTCTTCGCGAGTAGACTCGCTATAACCGTTGTCTTCGCTCAACTGGTCGACTTTGCGCACGATGAAGTTTTTGACAGCCTCTGATATGGCGGCATGATTCAATTCAAGTTGCACTTCCACTTTCTCGTCCACGGAATTGAGCCTACGTTCAATCTCAGGCCAATTTCGGCTGGAAACGACCCATTTAGGTTTATAAGAAGTGGATAGCCGGCTGATAAGCCTAATGAGCTGGTCCCGATCTGTGGTACACTCATCGAGGGCGTCAATGGCAAAAACGCAATCTTGAGACTCTTCGTCGTCGAGAATAGCAGTGAGGATCCCCATCAATGTCTGCCAGGCGTTACCGTCGTTGAAAACACCCTTCCCTTCCCTGTCGTACTCCTCACGAACATGAGACATAAAGCAAGGTCGCGTCCGGACCAAAAACCAGATCAGACCACGGAGTACATTGGTCGCAGTCCTCAGGCGCGGTTCTGTGGCTTGACAAAAGAAGTAGAAAACACTTTCGGGGGCGGACTTCTCGATTTCTTCGATAATCCCAGCCAGAAGCATTGTTTTACCTTTACCTGGATCACCCTTGATCCACAGTAAGTTGTTGTCGTCTTTCTTCAGCCATTGTTGATATTCTTTGCTCTCCATAATCCACCGATAGGAGTCGTAGAATAGACCACCTTTTGAGAAAAGGATACTTTTCTTGTCTTTCGACGGGTTTGTTACACGAAGCTCCCGTAGGCATTCGTTGTCCTTTTCATCGAGTCGGTCTTGTCGCTGCCATTGCGCGTGTTCTTTTGTGATGACAGAGATATCCTGCAAATTGGTTCGCATTTCCAGAGTGTTGTACTGATTTGAATCGACTCCAAGGGCGGTTTCAATGTCTTTGATCTCTTGAACATGAGTAGCCCAGTCATCGATCTTGGGCAGATCCCTCATAAAGACTGCAAAGCGACCGCGGTGGTAGAGAACGACACTCTTCATCTGAAACAACAGAAGCTTCTGGTATAGCTGCACAATCTGCTTCTCAAGCTGTTCTCTCAGTGGTTGGCTTGAGTCACTGGAATGACAATCTTGAAGCAGCCACGGGGACAGTCTCCAATACCAATCCATACGTTTCAGAACGTACTCCATACCTTCGCGATTCTTCTTTGGCTCGGTGAGAGGACTAGACAGGATCTATATGATGTCAGTGACGTCCGATCTTTCCAGTATTCATCTCCAGATTATGCATCGCCTGTGGTGCTTATGCTAAACCGGATACACTCCTCTGCCTATCAGCTTGATGCCCGACTTGCGGGATTTTGAGAGAAGGTTTTAGCTAGGAGCTTAACCCTTTGGACAGACTGAGAAGTACCGATATGCAAGCAATAAGTGATCCAGGGAGAAAGTGTTCAACTAACCTCGAGAGCACAACAAATGCCTGCCCAGGGTACAGCAGCTTGTGGTACAGCCTTGAGGCCTGCCCCGACCGCCTCCCTCAGTGGTTTGCACATTTCAAACCATTGGTTAACTGAATCCTTTCTTTTTACATCCTTTGAAGTGTTTTGGATTCCGTCTGAGGTTAATTTCTCCATTTGGTGCCATCTTGTGGCGTGATCCCGAGAGATAATATTTGCTCCCTCTCCGACCCGGAGTTGATCGGACAGAATCCTCTCGTAAGATTCAGCGATTTTCGACGACTCTGAATCCTTCAGATCATCATAAGCCTGGTTCCATAGTCGCTCTGAGATGTTGGCATTTGCAGGCGGTATTTCGTCTCCTGTGCTTACAGCGGCTTGTGGCTCAGATTCCCTGGAGGTGGGTATATTTCCCGGCGGCTGACTGGAGGCAGGTGATGTTGATCTGCTTGCAGGCCATTTTGGTCTGAGCTTGCTGATTTTGTTTCGAAAACGACCCATGGCTTATAGAGCAATTACGATGGGACCGTTAAACATAAAGAAATGACAAGATCAGAATGTGAGATTGGAAAGAAGATGTTAGGCATAAAACCCCTCTTCTGGAGGTGCCCGAATTATGTCACGGTCTGACCTATCATGATCCTATCACCGCAGCCTTGTATGCACGTTGGTTCAGAGCCCCTCGACATGGGTGTACGCAGGGCGCTTATGCCATGGCCGGCGGGTAACAGAGTAGCTGCGCTCTGTGTTGTAGGATACATAAGAATATACATATAATTCGAGTCCAAATACCGTATAAACTCGTGAAATCGGGTAGCTGAGTAAGCCCAAAGTCAATTATGCCATTTGACCAACAGTATGATGACTTATCTGTATAGTGTCTCTGGCCAACCGTCAAGCTTGAAATGGACCCATTAAGCTACCCAATTTCATGAGTTTATACGGTACAATGTGTTGGCGAGTTATCATTCTTAGTGAAAGAAAGCAATGCTCCTAGCCGTGTATAACTAAAATTCAACAGTAATTCTAAATATGATAAACTGGCCTAATAATCCAGTCTATTGTGCTCGACTGTCTTGGTGTTTCGGTGCACACATTAACTACAGACACTGAGAGTACCACTGGTTCTGCGCCTTGCAAGTATAGGGAGCCTCACACACCGTAGCTCCAGTCCAAGAAGCACCTCCACACTGTCCATATCTACCGACCTTGGGACCGTCAGTAACCGTAGGCTTGGGGGGAGTCGTTCCAGTAGTTGTTGGGCTTGGTGCTGTACCTTCACCGTTGACCGCGGCAGCATGCTCGTATACCAAAGGCTGAGCCTCGTCATCTTCGAGATAAATCGTGTTTCCGTCATCGTGGTTCTTTCCGTAAGAGTAGCCTGAGTATCCGAATTGCCAGTACAGGTCGCTCATCTCCAGGTCCAGGGAAGCCTTTTGCCACTTGCTAATAGTTGGTATCCGGGTCGACTTGTCAGTCCAGCCGTATTCCTCGTGAAGAACTGGCTTTCCGACAGCTTCACCAGCGGCGGCATGGTCCTTGATCCACTGGACAACCCAGTCCACGGTCTTGCTCCAGTACTGAGGGTATGAGTGGAAAGTGTTAAAGTCGATGTTGGGCAACTTGAGCTCAGCGTCGAAATCCGTTCCGTCGGCACCGTTGTAGGTCCAGTCGTCGGACTTGCGGTTGAAGCCACCTTCGCTTCCGGTGGTGACGAGATGGTCTGCGTCGAGGGACTTGATGTATGTGCTCATTTCGTCGACCCAGGATGTGATGGTCTTGGGAGTGCAGTCAGGTCCGCGGGGAAGGTTGCGAACACCGTCGGCGCCGCAGCGGGGCTCGTTGGCGATTTCCCAGGCCATGACGGCGGGAGAATCTTTGTAGCGGTTGACGACAGCCTTGATATAGTTTTTGAAGGCTTTCTTGATAGCGGGTAGGCGGTAGAACTGTCCTTAGTTAGCATTACGAATTTCCAAGACAATTGTTGAACTTGCATCATCGTGGTATCGACCGCCAAGATTGACAGTGTAAACGTCCATACCACCGTAATCAGCCCAGTTGTTGGTCAGAGCCAAAATAAGCTTCATGTTGGTCGCTTCAGCAGCCTCAACAACGACATCAAGCTTGCTCAGATCAATCTTGACAGTTCCATCAGCCTCGAACCACTGGAAAACAGTGTCCTCGGCACCAGTGTTGTACTGGGGCAGGCCACCCGACGAGAATGTCCTGTTGTTGTCATGGAAAGCCCAGGTACGGATAACCTTGAGACCAGCATCCTTGGCAGCTTCCAAGCCGAGTTTGACATCCTTGTAGTGGTCGGTTCCCCACTGCGAAAGTCAGTTTTTACTCACAACATTACTTGGTGTAGATCATACAATGTTGAAGGGGAGATAGTAGGCATTGCTTCCAGCAAAGAAGAAATCCTTTCCGTCAAGAGAGAATTTCGTGCCATCGGTGGTGACAAAACCAGCTGGGACGGCAAGTGCCGGCGAGCCAGCAAAGGCTGCTGCGATGATGGAGGAGAACTTCATGGCAAGACACAAGGATTGACGAGAGCTAAGAACGCGCTGATCAACTCAATATCAACGTGAAATCGTTGCATCTTTATAGTCATGAGGTTCTCGTGTATACTCTTGGCTAATTAGGTATCCCCTCATCTGCCCATGTTCGCCCGCTATAGTGCCATGAATTAAGCATGTCGGAGGCCAACATCCCGTCATGTCCGAATTGGGAATAATCCCCAGATCATCACGTATTCACCACTGCAATTCGTAATGAGGCGGAGCGTGGATTTGTCGATTAATTCAGTCTGGTCTTGCGGTTTGACGAAATACTTGCATTAGAGGTTATAATTGTGTGTGCCCGTATGAGGCAGCTCAGACAATTCCTTTCCTCTTTGAGACACCACAGTTGGTGTGATCGATGCTACTCGATGCATAATATTACGCCGTTAAGTTCCACCACTAATATTATAATGTAACCACACTATATGTCCCAGGCAGTCATGACTTTGCTTGTTTTCACATGCGTGTACAGACGGGTTGCTAAAGTATAGACGAAATTGTTAGTTCACTCTTAGGCCATATACACTAAGCGTGATCTAATATTTATATTAATGGGCTAGCTGTGAGGTCATCGGATGCACAATTGACAGTCCCCAATACGTGGCAGCTGATAAACCCGCTACCTGAGCTCCCCAGCGATTCTAGTCAAATTCTTCTGATCAATATAGTGGTCAACCCTGGCATTATGCAAATTGATTGGCGAAGTGAAAGGCGCCTCGAGAATCTCAAGAAGATTTACTTGATTGACCTTGGTCCATTTCCCGTCAACCTTCATAGATGGAAAACCCTTCACAATATTGTCAAACTTGACTGGACCATCGTTATCCTTGTGGATTACCTGCTCAGCGTTCATTACAACACTGTCGCGGACCTTGGTCCACAAATGGTCATGCCACTGCAAACAGTAAAAAGTGTGAATGACAGGAAACCACCGAATCCCTGCTCGGATTTGCCGTTCTGCCCATTGCTCGTTCATGTGGCTTAGGACAAATCCAACATTCGCAGCCATCTTGTTGTAGCTCTCCCACTCGTAAAGGTAGAGGTGAAATCTGACTTGAGGATCGCGCGATAGGATGTCTTCGGCACGTTCGTGGAGAAAATCGGCGAGGAAGCGGGACATGTCTTGGTAAATTTTCTCATAAGGCGATATGAGTACTAAATAAGATTAGCAAATTAGAATCAAGAGGGGAGGGTTATTGCTCACCGTAGTTTTGTTGTATTATGTTGCGTCGACGTTCGTCCCAAGGCTGCAGCAATGCCAACGCAATTCTGGGGTATAGGTTAGCCACCAAGCTTCGATACATGTGCCTGATTTTGCGGGACTGACGAGTAAAGGCACGAGTACTGCAACAAGAAATGTTAGTCTTGTATCTGGTAGGTAACTGTGTTTATGGCAACGAACCCAGTTCTTTGCCATCTGTGGCTCGGGGTTGTGATGGATGTGAGTGAGACCTCGACGAAGATCCTCATACAATGACGGGCCTTGGTGATCTATGGGCCCTGCTGGTGCAAGAGGTCGCTGCTGTTGATTCATTTTTCTGAGATGTATTGTAAAAATTGACTTGTATGAACATAAGAGACAAAATTCTTAGGGTAGCTTATGCCACTTAGACCATGCCTTTAGACTTGCTTAGAATTAGGATGCACTTTCCGCCTAAACGTTGCCGATTTCACTGGTGGTAGTTGCACGAAGTAGAAGAAGATTGGAAAATATGACGTGTGTTTATGATGCATGTGATGTAGAGTTTAGTGATGGATGAGCCTTGTGGCCTTGTGGAAATGTCTTTTTACTTGCTGTTGAACTTTGGTTATACTCGTTGGTCCGACGAGAGAAGTGACCAACGAGTACAGGTAGTCTCCTTGCTCTTGCTTTGATACATACAAGCAGCCATTGATCAGTATATATATCTTTCACTTGTCAGTTGTGCCCAGCTTCCCCTGTAGATTTCTATGACAGACAGTGATCACAGATACTGCATGACAATGAACAGCCTGTCGGGTGATGGAGCTGCCAGAGTGTATCTATATTGACATCCCTCCAATGATGAGTCTTGGAAATAGTGGCGCCTCAACAATCCTGGGGACCGGAAACATAATTGATCCATTAGGTTAGTGGCACTCGGCAGTACCCTTGCGCCTGAAGACGTGCCCGCGGCGAGCAAGAGCAAGCAAAAATCAGGGCCTTCTTTACAGTGGAGAGCAGTGGAGGCTAAGCAAAACCAATCTTAAAATCTGTGGGCGATCCGCAGTCACAGAACCTGAGAACCCCGCTGGACCAAAACACTGCAGCTCAAGCGGCTACCAAGGGACCTGTAGGAAAGGGTTTGCTGGAGCTGTCTAACGCAAGACGGTTAGGAGTGCATCTCATCATCCGCCACCGCTAGACCGGAAACCGCATCGAGTGCAACGTTAAGGGAGCAGTTGCAGTCGCAGCAGAGACAAGGACATGAAAAATCAGATTTCTCAATTCGCATTGGATGACGCGGTCTTTTCGAGTCTGGAAAAGAGAGGGGCGGAGCCGCGGAGGGAATGCACAAAGGCAAAAGGCAATGCAAAAATTGGAAAGTGCAGCTGGTGCTAGCTAACTTTTCACCCATGCGACAAAGAGGGGTAAACAGTAAACTTTTTAGTGCCCTCTCTCTGCAGGACCTGAGGACCTACAATCGAATCAGTACCTGCCGTTGCCCGCTCTCTTCTTGCTCTCAGTGAATCATCTCCTCTGCTCTCCCCTCCCTCTTTTACTTTTTTCCATTATTCTGCCGCCTGCCACCTGCCTGCACCTGCACCTGCCTTGTTCGTATTTAACTTGCGACACGTTGACAGACCATTTCCTCCTCCTACATCTACAAAACCCCCCTCCCCCTCCATGAATTTTCTACGACGCTTCACTCCGCTTCGATCATTCTCTCGAACATTCACAACAACACGCGCCATCATGTCTAAGCTTTACGTTGGGTATGTTTTCTTCCTGCTTGCTATTGCCCTGCCCTGCCCTGCCATCCATTCCCCTCTGCCTCTATGCGTCCCTCTCTCTCTCTCTCCCTCCCTGTCGCCGCCAAAGTGAGGGGTAATCATGCTGACTTGAATTCTCTGCAGAAACCTGTCCTGGAACACCACCGATGAGACTCTCCGCCAGACCTTCAGCGAGTTCGGCGAGGTCACCGACTCTGTACGACCACCTACATACCCCTCAAAATTGTCAAATGCTAAGACTCATCCAACAGATCATCATGCGCGACCGTGATACCGGCCGTGCCCGTGGTTTCGGTTTCGTTACCTTCAGCACCGAGGAGCAGGCTACCGCTGCTGTCGATGCCCTGAACGAGCAGGAGTATGTTCATGTTCCTTTCCCCTCTACAATCTCCTGCATTCAATCGCTAACCATGTCTTCCCTCCAGGCTTGACGGTCGTCGCATCCGTGTCAACGTCGCCAACGCCCGTCCTGCCGGCGGTAACGGCGGCGGCTTCGGTGGTGGCCGAGGTGGCGGCTACGGTGGTGGCCGAGGTGGTTACGGTGGCGGTGACCGCAGCTACGGTGGTGGTGACCGCAGCTACGGCGGTGGTGACCGTGGTGGTTACTAAGAGACTTGACTTGGCTTTTGACTTCTTCACTTGACTTCCGGATCACCAGACGCGGGTTGACATGTATCGTCGACCCCAAACGAAAAAATAATGAATGGATGATGGGTTTGGCCGCTAAAAACCCAGTCGCTTGAGATTGACGGTGGAGAGGGACTTTTCAAAGATACCATAAGACAACAGACAGAACTCTGAACTTTTTCTCATCATCACTGACCACATGGGTGATGGCTCATGCTACTTTTCTTTTTCTTTTCTTTTACCAACAGTCGGATGCGCAAAGGATGGGCGATGTATTCTCGTGTCGCTGTCATACCTGAGCTGATGCTCCCCATCAACACTCGATGCTTCTCCCACCTGCGACGCTACACAACATCCCGACCATGCTTCACACTGGCGCTCAATTGACTCTTGACCGATTTATTTCAGCGACACCGACCGTTGCTCACCCAACCTAGCCGCCCTAGACTTTTTGTTGGCAAGCAGTCGCCGTTTGCTTTTTGTATCCATTGTCGCCATCTTTTTTCTCTAGCCGAATGCCTGTCGGCCTGGACTAGCTCTGATGTTTCTTTTCACCTTTCATAGCATTGGTGTCCACGACCAAGTTTGATCTTTTTGTGCGCAGCCTCACCGCGCTGTTCTGAACTGTTACTGTATTATCGCCTCACCCTCTCTCCCAATTGCTGTTTGGCAACGGTCTATGCCAATTGCAAGGACCTGTTTGCGGCTGCGAGCCGAAAGCAGCAAACATGCTAGCAAACGACCGCAAAACGTATCACAACATCTGCCCAAGCCTCGAGTCATCGCCAAATCGATTACATGGATTGTTCCACAAGGGGAGAAAAACTTTCAGCCTTGCACTTGTCAGAGATTTCATGCCATAGTGGCAATCGTGCCAAATGGTATCGAGTACCAAAGAACGCTAACAATTTGTCAAGGGCTATGTTCCTGTTAATTCACGTCGGGGGAAGATGCCAGGACCGGCACATGGCTACGATCGGGTTTGATGTACCTGATCTTTGTTCACGATGGGCAAGCTCTGTCGCATTGAGTTCTGGGGCTTTGTTCGTTTTTCCAAGGTCTTCTTGTATCGTACGCTTGACCAGAGCGGTTGCGTGTCGCTGAATCCGGTGGCAATGGCAGATTTTACCAGCAATGGCTATCATCACACATTCTCTTCACCTGGCATTGATGATTCTATGCGCGCCTGGGTCGCTGGATGCAATACTAGTGTGCTGATCATAGATGGCACGACGGATCCCCCAACGTTGTTGCGTCTCCGGCAGCCCAAGAGAACATACGATCCGTCTAGGAACGAATGACTCTGTGTTTATGAAGAGTCGATGCCTAACACTTTGGCATGGAATAGTGCTGTACTCGAGCCTCACGTAATCATGTTTGTGACAACTGTCACTTGATCATTCTCGGTGTCTGGAATGGATTAATAATTTGATCTGTCAAGTCGGCGTTTAAAAGGCCTCGGCGTCTTCGCATGACTTATATATCACGAGAAACAGCGAACGCATCATTCAACTACCATCATCCGACCCTGGCATTTGGTGGTTGGTACAATATTAAACAAAATATTGCCTTCGATTTGACCCCAGCATAAATTCAGAGCTCTCTCGGTCAACTCAGCCACATCTACGTTCCCAACATGGACCAACCCACCATCCCAATCCTCACAATTTCACTCTCCCGCCACCTTCACGGCCGCGATATCAACGAAGAACTGAAAGAAGAGTGGTCCAAAGCCAAAGTTTCCAGCACGACAGCTTCAAGGTTCACCAATGTCGGGTTTGATCTAAACGCTGATGGTTCCAATCTCGGAGTTCTCAAGACAAAACTCGAGGAGCGTGAATGGAGTGGTGTTATAATTGGTTGGTGCACACGGGGAAACATCGAGTTCACTGAGCTCTTCGAGTCTGTCGTGGCTGTTTGTGTGGATTATGCTTTACTGAGGAAGCAGGGCAATACTTCTTTGAAGGAACCCAAGCTTATCTTTTGTCGAGGACCTCAGGATCTTATCAACGCTACGCTACGAAATTTTCCCTCGGACAATTGAGGCAAATGTCTGTGTTGAGGAGGGTGGGGTTAGCCATGGCTTGCTTTCATAGGAGTATAGCAGAACTACGTACAGTGTTATCGGTGTGGCATACTCTAAATTGAACTGATCTTAGCTTACGGTGGCATCTTGTGTAAACACGTCACATCTTTGTTTACTCGTGATTTGTTAGAGATACAGGAAGAGGCATGATGGCAAATATTCTCTTTGCCACACTCGATCATGGCTTGCCAACAGAACTTGGACGACAGCTCAACTTTCCAACCAAGCTCTCATCTGAACTATCGCATCCGGGGGTCCCAAGAAGTGTGGAGAGTCGGCGGGGGGCCACAAGTAATAAGTTTAGACTCTATTCATTTAAAAGCAACATGACTCTATACGGTGACTGACTCATCCCTGCTTGATGTACTCAACAAGCTTGGGTCGAGCCTCAAAAGCAGCCTTGAACTTGACGAGCGACTCTGGCAAGTTCTCCTATGAAGATACTATTAGCTACATATCCCAAACTTGTTCAAAAATGTTTACATACCGGGATAGTCTTCGTTCGAGTATCGTTATCTATAGAGACATAAACGAGAAAGTCGGTGTAGCTGATCTCGTTGCCCAAAAGATAAGGACCCTCACGATCAGCGTAGTACTTGCCGATGAGATCGTAGTACTGAGGAGCAGCAGTATCCTTGTACTCTGCTCGAGGCCCCTCTTTGAGGTTTCTGACCCATTGAGCCTGGATATCAGATTAGCATGGTTCTCAGAGGTGGACGGCAAACATACCCTCCAATCGACGTAGATATCTGATACCAAGTCCGTCAAATACTTGTCCTCGTTGCTCTGGCCTTCATATCGGCCAAGATCACGGGAAAGGTAACGCAGGATTGGGATATGCTGCATTGCACAAGTCAGTACGGCACTTAGATATCGGGGATAGAACTCACGCCAGTCATAGCATGGCCCTTGTACTCAAGACAAGGAACTTGGCCATTTCTAGTAATACCTTGCTTGATCAACTTCTCCTTTGTCTCAGGCCAAGTATTATCTCTCGCGTAAAGACGTTCCTCAAAGTCAATACCCGCATCCTTCATAAACAGCCTATAAAATCACGAATGAATCTTAACCTTATCATATCTGATGAGGCGTTCACTTACTTGATAGGTTCACCACGGCCAAGCTTGCCAATGGCGAGGTAATGGTATACGACAGAGTCTGACATGATTCTATTTGAAGTTTCGAGATGTATTGTGTGTAGAAAAGAGCGCAACTGTTGTAGAAGGTGTTGTTCAAGTTATTATACTGCGGGGCTTCTTGATGGCATGAGTCGGTCTGTCGAAGTTCCGTGCTCCACGGTAGTTCCAGTTTCCGCGGAATTACTAACCATCGGCTGAGAAGTCGGCTGGAGGTGGGATATCGTCAGGATCCACTCCATTGGGAGCACGGCAATTCACAGAATATTACTTAAGTCTCTATATGGTCTTTTTGTTTGAAAGATCCTAGCTGAATAGTTTCTCTACTTTCTTATTGTGAACTGAGGAAAGTAGTAATAGGTGGTAGATTCATAAATTGTCTCTTCAAATATGGCTTCTCACCATCTTTCTTTGTTTCCTGCCTAGAGTATCGACAATGCCTTCTTCTGGCTCCTATATGCCCATACTCAAGAGTCCCATGCAGTTCCCAAATCAGTCAAAGTTTTTTGAACCTCCCTGACTATTTCTTTCCTTCGCGCTCTAACCTCAGGTATACCGGCAGTGTCAATAGCATCTAGCTTGAGTAAGACATGGTTTAGAATATCTTCAGACAGCTTTCGGCTGTCCTTCTTTCCTCCTTTCTTGGTTTTCGAAGGTGGTGACCTGAGAAAGTCAGAGCATAGTGGCACCCACTTGTTCAAGTACTCTTCATAGAGGTCTTCTAATTCCTTCATTGGGCCACTGATAGGTTTGGTCGCAACTAGTGGCTCTGGATGGCTTTCCTCTTTTGTTTGTCCATAAGGAACATTCAGATCTTCGAACGAAGCATAAGTATGCGGTCCAGAAGTGTTTTCTTCTATTTGCGCATCATCGTCAGTCGGTAGTGATGGGAGGGCGAATAGTGCGAGCTGCTCTTGATGTCTGCCAACATGGCGTTGGTAATCTTTCATGGAAGAAAGATTCTCTTGGCACAAGGGACAGATTGAACCTTCCTTCTCGTTCATTGGCCTTGCGTTCAGATCTATCATGGTGTCGAGTTGACTTGTAGGAAACGTCTTGGGATGGGTTTTGTTGATATGATCTTTGCATTGCGACCTGACTCGAAAGGTCATTCCACAGGAGCATGGACAGTTATATGCTTTCCGATGGTTCTGCATTTCATGTAACATCCACTCATACCGTCGCGTGAATTCCATCCCGGGTGCTGTGCAGTCTTCCCAAAGGCAGACATAAGGCCGGAGGTCGGCAAGAACGTGTCGTCTATACATTTGATGTTAGCTACTGCTCGGGTCAATAGCCATTCCAGAGCGTCCGTTACTTACTTCCATGAGTCTATGCTGCTGGCCGTTATCATCATATAACAGAACGGGCACTCAAAGGGACCATCCTCGGCTTCTTTTGGCAGTGGCGGAACACTGAGCTTATCTGAATCCGCTCTAGAAGATGCGAACGAGGTTTGCGTGAGACCAGAATTGGAAGCCCCATCTTCGTCCATCGCGTCAAGATTAAAGCCAGCGGCTTTCGCGTGTAGGGGAAGAGAGCTCGCAACGGTACTCTCTGCACCATCCTCTTCTACCGAGTCAAGGCCCTGTTTGAGCTTCAAGTGATGGCTCTCACGATACTTGAAGTATTCTCTCCTCCGCGATATGGCCTTTCCCAATCTATCAGCAAGGAATGGTTCGATCTCGCCAAACTTATTTTTGACGTGCTGGATGTCAAAAGGTTCGTAATGTGAGGCTTCGCTGGAACTAAATGACATGAAACGATCGTGTGGAGCTGGATTTCTGATGGCGACGCTCAGTCGCAGCAGACAATTGACGACGTCTGAAACATTTTGTGCGATTTGTGCCACCTCCGTCCCAGGCATGTCACCAAACTCAGAATCGGACTCAGACTCAGTATCTTGTGGAAACTCCTCGTCATCTTCGACGCGATCCCAGGGAATCCTTTCACCAGACACGATGAGGAAAGCGTCTCCCAAGAGCTCCGATAATTCGTCGAGTAGAGACATTACTTGCTTCTGTAAATGAGACGCATCTCTTAGACGGTACTGGAGCGATCGTCGTCCCTCGCTGTGCGCCCCCATGTTCCCAGACCAAATTTTGAAGCGAGTTTCTTCCTCGCGGATCTCAAGTGCAGCATTGCGGTCGGCGGTACTGGCTTCTAAGAGATCCGCCTTTCGTATAACCTCGAAGTCATTGAGGCAATTTCGTACAGAGTCTGCAATGCTTTCTTCTCTCATTTTGTTGTGCAGTCAGATTTCATGGTAGTAGATTATTCCAATGATGCGACATGGAGGAGAGACCCTGCTTACCCAGTCAGCTCTAGGCATGTATAGACATATTGTCATGGGTCTATTGGCTGTGTTGCGGCATTTTAGACGTATCCATGCAGCTGATACAAGCTGACTGACAATCCACATCAATCATACCCCGCTCTCACCTGGTATTTCTCAGCCTCATCAACATCAATCTCCATCGTTTCTTACTTCAGTAAGCATTGAGCCATGTCTGGCTTCGAAGTAGCGGGGATAGTTCTCGGAGGCATCCCTTTAGTAATCTCGGCTCTGGAACATTATAAGAACGGTATTTCATTGATACAGAGATACAGAAGATACGAGAGGGAGTTACAAAGACTCATCAGAAATCTTGAAACTGAACAAGTCAAGCTACAAAATGTCTGCGAGAAGCTACTTGACGGTATCGTTTCACCCTCACTCATCGACAAGATGGTAGAGAATCCAGGAGGCGAATTGTGGAGCAAACAAGAAACTCAAAAGGCAATCCGGACCAGACTTTGGAAGTCGTGGGACGTTTTTGAACGGACTTTGAGAGACATCCAGACAGCCACAGATGAGATGTATGATAAACTTGGGCATGGGAGCGAGGTGCGTGACTAAATTGTGGTGCTATAACAATTCTAACAGTGCCTCAGACATCATGGTCAGATATGACACTCGCAGCAAAGGAGCTCAAACGTGTAGCATTTGCACTGAGCCGATCAGCATACTCTGAGCATTTAGCAACCATCAGAGACGGTATAACGAATTTGGAATCACTAGCGACTATGAACATTGAACTAGAACCCAAGAGGCGAGTGAGATCTCGTGTCAAACTTCTCAATGTCCTTCGCACTGTTGTTGCCAGTATTTACCGAGCTGTCGAGTCAAATCTCAAGTGTAGCCGTGAGCATTCTGTATCTATGAGATTATCGGGAGGTATCGACCAACCAGGCTATATCGACGAGGATGAGATTATTCGGCATCATCAAACCGATCTATTGCTCTCCCACAATCAATTGGAAAATACATCCCGGTTACTCGGGGTCCACAGACATGAATGGGAGGGTTGGCTACTAAGAGTAGTCCCGAACTTGCAAAGGACAGCTCAGATATCTCTTCCTCCAGCCATGCCAGCCTCGCCTAAGCCCAAACGAGGGCAGGAGGGCAGGTCTGTCCGGTTTTCAATGTCTCGTTTCTCATCAACAACTACTGTGACTGAGAAAGATACATCCTCAATCACCAGCCAAATGTCGTCTGTGTCTATAGAGACAAAAACACCCACATCAGACATGCAACCATGTCTCGATATCTGCAGTGGAGCTAAATCGACCATTAAGCCCACATGCTTAGGGGAGATCACGGATCATTCAGTGGGACAAACAAAGACATATAACATTTATAGCTCTGCTGTGCTTGCTTCGGAAACACAGTGTTCGACAATCTCTCTTTACGAGGTACTTCACAACGAGGATGGGTGCTATTTTTTCTCATACAGGCAGAGGCTGCAGCTCGCAGTTTTTATCGCAACAAGCGTCCTTCACTTGTACAGAACGCCATGGATGCTCGAGCTACCTCGAAGCAAAAACATTATTTTTGTCAAGACACACGACGATGTCATTGACTACAGCAGGGCCTTTCTCAAAGCTGAGCCAATAGGTCCAAATGAAGGGGGTTGGAACACGATGTTCCCAACACCCAAATTATTGCCTATTGGAGTTTTACTCGTCGAGTTGATCAAAGGGCAGAGAATTGAGTCACTCCGATCAGAAAATGAAGTGCTCAACGATGAGCTCAGTGCTTTGTCGGATTTTATAACTACACAGCGCCTTGTCGATGAAATATGTCAGGCCAGCTCTACTTACGGAAGCGCAGTCAGACGATGCTTGGATGTTGGGTTCAAAGCACAGGCGTGCGATGTGCAAAATGAAGATTTCCAACACAACTTTTATTCTGGTATTGTTGCGTTGTTGGAAGAAGATTTAAATAATCTGTAGGAGTATACCAGTACAAAATACAATATTGTATCTACTTTCTAGTTTAACGTTCAATGCAGTTGCCTGAGTTGACGTTGTTCAAGAATACATGAGCGTGAATCCATAGGAGAATAGAAGATTGCGAAAGCATGACAAACTATTTGTGCCACTTGGTCCATAGCTGGATATGTACAAAACCAAGGTTGGGGATCTCGATGACTGTTGTGTAACATGCAACAGGCTTGGAGAAGGCTGACCCAGTCAATCAGGCAGAAACTCCGCAATAAGGTCAAACACGTGACCACCTGCGAGGGATCCATGCGGTGCTGCCTAAGAGAGCCATGAGATAACTCAAAATGACGATTTCATATAAAAAGACAAAGGGCATATTAATATCACGACGCCTTCCATTCTCATTAGACTCAATTCATTCATTCATTCATTCATTATCATCACCTCAAATCTGTTGATACCCAACAGCCAATTCCTCAGTCCCAACCTCATCATGTCAACTCCAACCACTGAAGAGCCCTTTACCATCTTTCATAAATTCCCCCCAGAAGTCCAACTCGAGATTCTCAGACAATGCTCCGAAGGTGATCTTGTCTGCCTCTCATTAACATGTCGCGATATGCATTACCTTGCGAAACCTCTCCTCTCCGAAAAACCAGATCTCTCCAAAGTCGATCAACTTGGATCTACACCAGACATGCCCCAAGACTGCATGGACTCCGACTATCAATGTAGGAACGGTACCAAAGGCTGCAAAGGCGTCAGGGGGAAAATCGTGGCATATGATCCTGATACTCATCGCAACAGACGGCACTACTACAAGAAGAGATATGCTGCTTGCTACGAATGCCGAGCCTATCCGCCTGAACACCCTGTTTGTCAAGTCGCAGGGTGCAAGAAACACTGTGCATGTATTTCATGCCCTCTCTTCGTGCGATTGCGCGACTGGATGGGGAGTAGAAAGTATTGTCGTACGTGCAATAAGTTTACCACTCGGAGAAAGAGCAACAATAGAAGATGTAAGTTGACCTCCGACTCTTTGAGGGCTGATATTAATTAAGTCGCTAGGTTTGCATGGAAGGAAAAAGGTCAGAAAAACTCCAAATAACCATTGGACTACGAGAAAAGGCTTGTCATATGGATATCGATGGTGGCGAAGATGGGGGACGCACAACGTTGATAACGAGGCATATCAACCAGATGCCAAGCCGAGGATAAACGCAAGGGTTGTATAAGCGAGTTAGATGATGGAGCTATTCGGAACAGTACGCCGTTCTATGATGATTTCTTCCCAGGCGCTATGTGCGCTGTTATTTATCATAGTTCATATAGAGATGGAGCAGGAAGGGTAAATATATCCAATAAAAATAATGCCGTCAAAAGCTGACGAAGACTCGAATAAAAATTGTCAGGACAGTATGTCTCCTTGGAGTAGCGGTCAATAGCGAGGTTGGTGTGTTGAGAGTCGTAAGTCAAAGCTAAGCAGAATAAACGAACGACATTTACCAACAAAGGTGGAGAAGCAATTTGAGTAAGGCTTAATGTGGAAGTGCTTGACGTTCAACAGAAGGACTAGGAGGACTTCTACCATGTTCTGTAGTGGAGCAAGTCCTGGGGCCCACGCGTCCTCACATCGACTGCCCTCTCGACTCTGTAGTGCTTGTCAACCAAGAGAGGCATGGAGTTGTCCTACTCACGTTGCACTAGAATATTCCTAAAGCATTAACTCAACCTTGTTTGGTATTAGCACTACTAATTTATTGCCCTTTCCAAGTTAGCGGGTAAACCGACTGGTTGGGATGAATTCCAGGTTTGGTGTCAGACCTGTCATATCAAACTCTAATCTAGTACTAACAACCCCTAATAGAGGATTATCTCTACAACTGGTAATTTTCCATGAATCGGCATCCGAACTTGCCGTTTAAAGTTTTCAGTTATAGTCGTGGCATTATGACACGAAACATGCCAAGCATGTTTCTATTGTATGCTGAATTTCACATATAAAAGACGTTAACCGTCACTACGATACTCATTCTCAACAAGTTATATCCCAATATCTTTATCATACACAGCCTTAATCTTCTCCAAAAATGCAGTTCCAACTCACCACTCTCTTCGTTCTGCTCGCTGCTGGCTTCCACGCAGTTGAAGCCAACAGGTGCCTTTACAACCCACCTCGCATGTGCTCCGAGGGTTGCCCCAACGGAGGCTGCACTGTTGCCAACAGCCCCAACGATGTATGCTACTATGACTGCTAAGCTATCTGTAAGTATAACCTCTCTCTATCCGTGTTTCACATACTAACAAGATGTTCCCCAGGCTTGAACAGTTGCATTTACTCACGCTTTCTGTAACTCAAAATCGACTTTCGGAGTCACCTTTTTTGCCGCTGTCTTGATCTTCATGGGCGTTATGTTCACAAATGTTTTGAGCCAAACATAGACATTCGTTTGAGGAGCTGTTAGGGGCGGGTTGGCTATAGAATTAACCGGAAGACACGGGTTAAGGGTGGCATGGCCAGGGATGTGAATATGGTCAGATGATCTTAATTAGCACTACCTTCCTGATATGCTATTTAATTCGAACGAATTCCTATCAATCAGAACAAACGAGAAGCGACCAAGCGAGCCACCTATACTCTGGCGTTTGCAAGGGTCTCAGGCATCAAGATTCCCACCCTTTTACAAGATATATTTCCTGTCGCGTCGTTTCTTTCAAGTTAAACAAATGACTTGCTCATGACAGTATTACCCCATGAGCTTAACATCTCGACAAGATATATCTCCTCTGGCCATCTTTTCGCTGGGTTTGTGGCCCAGTCGCGTAATCTATCCCATGATCGATCGCTTTTTTTCAAGATCACATGGCCTTTCAACTAGATTTACTTCAGTCGTGACCCTACCGAGATTTTGTCGAAGCTCTGTGATGTTTCAGCAACTTGCACCGTTTCGTCACACAATCCCTACGAACTTTTCTCCGATATCACCAGCGGACTGAATACACCTCGCTATAAATATTGCCAAGTTGGATCATTTGTATGACAACTACGGTATGTTGAAGATCTTCCTTGCGTGTGTTGCTAACTTTGTTCTAGTGAGAATGATTCAACAAAGATTGAGATCACTTCATTTCTACAGAGTGATCCTACTAAGAAGAAAGGCCTCGGCTCATGAATTCACAGGGAAGAAGTTCTTTTCAACATCAGATATCTCTGGAAGGGTCAATTGCCGCGACGAGATCTAAGGGACCACCACGGGTATTGGAAAGATCATGTGTGGAAGAAGGGACAGCGGTGAAAGAATATTGTTCGACCTTACGCGCAGCAATGCAAATATCGCCAAAAATGCCAAGTCACTATTCGACAAAAACCTTGATAGGTTCACAAGGCTTGTGACCATCAGACATTGGACTAGCGGAACGGGCAAAGCCGAGCACAAGCCATCATAACAACCATTCGCCATTGAGAGAGCTTGAACTCCTCGAACAGCCCTCCAACCAGAAGTAAATGCTGTATACGGCTTCTCTTCTCTTCTTCGCAGCCCAAGACTTTGGAACCAAACCCATAAGGCGAGCCTACTAATTACATGGTCTCCAACGTTACGGCTGGACTTAACTTAACTTCTTTACAATGTCTGATCTTGTACCCATGACCTCAGTCGTCGCGGACGAATACTCAGACAGTCAAGAGACTCTATGAAATGCGATGTTTTGCACTTCCTCATCAAGCAAACCTGGTAAGGTTCCTGATAGTTCTTCGCTCTTGCCATTGTCCAGCTGACTTGAACTGCAACTCATAGGACAATTTGCCTTGTGTGAGGCCTGTCCGACCTTGATGGGAGGCTTGAAAGCATAACACAATTGTTGGGTCCTTTCGGCGATGGAAAGAATGTGCTCACCAATTGGGGATATTTTCTTAATATCAAGTGGCTCGGTGGCATTGATCCTACTATGTACATGAAAAGGTTATACTGATGCTTGCTTGCTTGAAACGACGACAGTTGGTCTTTGGCCGAAACATGAATAGTATGACAATCAGCGCAGCGGGGATGTCACCTTTTGTAAAGGCGGTATGGCAGATGTGGACAAGCTCGCATCGAACAATAACGATTTTTCCAATGTGAACATCAACGAGATTGGGGAGTTGATCACCAGTTCCCAATTCAACACCTGTGGCATTGAACTTTTCTGTCAGCATCAACTGGCCCTCTTCGAGGTGATCAAGAAGCTGATTGATAAAGCTGTCACTGTCATCAACCGTGATTACTAGGTAAACTAGAAAAAGTGACGTGGTGGCTGGACAGTGTGTGAAGCCTGAGACCGGACCTGACATTAACCTATCCATTTGCTTAGAGAAGTTCGAGATAGAAGAATCGGAGTTGTCATGACAAAATGACAGGGCTACAAAGATCAACTCATTTATCTCTCGTGAGCGACTACTCGTTACCAAGCTCCATCATATAGTGACATGTCATTCCCGGAGTGTCTGTCCCTGGCCTATAGCTTAGTAGCGACCACAACGCAACGCTTACTATAATACACACGGTAAATCAGTGACGCGACCGAGCGGATGCTATGCAGAATGTCGATAGCGCACATCAATAATAGGATCATGTATTAATCCAGACACATGATACTTCATTTCCATGTCATGTTCTTCATTCAGGTACTCTATTTACTTCTCAAAAGTTGTTGATAATAAACTGCCGTAGGGTAAGTGTCACGATACTACGTCATGGAGGCTTATCAATACCGAGTCAGGGGCTGGTCAGGGCGTTGAAAATCTCGACAAAGATCAGCAAATTATCTCCGGGAGGCCTGGGGAATTCTTTTTCAGGAACCAGCACATGACATTATTAAGATGGCCAAGAACAAGCGAATGTCACCGTTAATATTTGAAAATGGAAAGACAGGATGAAGATCGATTGAAGTACCTAGTTTAGATCTGGAAGGGCATGGGAATGTTGTAGTGGATATAAATAGAAGGTAAAAAAGGGGAGATGCTTTCTTGCTTTCTTGCTTTCTCGTTCCAGACTTTTTAAAATAACAGCCCAGCCCAGTCATCAGCCCTTGCTCAGTGGAGACGGGGACTAGGCGATTAGCGGAAAATTAGTTGGGACCGATTTTAGGTATACGAGGTTTTGGGAGAGTCGGAGAGAGAGGGACAGCGGAACTTTGGTTGTATTGGACAGGATAGCCCCGGTCCAGTCGCGTGGAGACGTGTCATCCTTTTAATAGACGTTGCCAAGTGTGCAGGTTGTAAGCTGAGTGTCTTGTTTGGGGTTAACTGCCGAATATAAAAGGAGGTTTGGCAATAGAGGTCACGAGAACATTGAAGCAAAGACTCATTGATCAACGGTTTGTTTACATCAGAATACCGTATTTCTAAAAGTGTCTCTACCCTAGCTCGACTGCCGAGTCCAAGCGAGAAATGAATTGGGATGAAGGAAGCCGGCCGGGATAAAAAAGGCCAGAGAGGAACGGGCCACTTAAGCCTCAAGGCGTCAATGTAACGGTCTGGCCGAATCTTACCATGGACCGAGCCACTGACTCTCACTCTCTACAGCAGCCAGCAAAAAGTAAAAAAGCAAAAACAAAAACAAACCAATGGCCCCAAGCGCTAGACGAAACCCGGCGCTTCCGACGAGCGCCAACTCTGCGGAAAGGCGATAAATAACAAAGCCACATTTCAAGCAAGCAACGCATTTTCAATCACAGACTATTTATGCAAATGCGGATATACAGACAAATTGATAGTTGGACAGCCAGCCTCTTTCGCTGTCTCGTCAAGCCACCTCAAGACATAGCTGTTCCCTCAGACTTAGCGCAAGTCAGACGGGCACTCGACACTTTTGCTTGGACGGCAAACCCTGCCTAATTACATAATTTATCTGACGTTAGTTAGCGGGCTACTACTCCGTACCTGATTTAATACAGGGGCATGAAACCCCTGCTGGCCCGCTCCCCCCGGTACTTCTTCGTTCCATAACCTGTCATACAAAAGGACAAGACCGCGTCGTCAAAGCACACTGTCATCTTTATTAATACGTATTTACCACGAGGTTGTCCTTGTTTAAACTTGACTCTCTCATTCATTCTCATCAATCTACCCTTCTGTAGCCTTACGTTCTCTCCAGCTCTCACCGTCGACGCTACTACTCCCTCCCTTCGTAGCAGCTCCACTTCTCTCTCACATTCTCAGTCTCAACTCTCGTATAGCCTATCATCATGCCATCAGCCCCTGGATCCCCTGGCGGCAACGTCATGACACAAGCTCAGCTAGAGACCTACCAGAAGCAAAAGGCTCAAGAGAGATCAGAGCGACACGCCAGCGAGAGCGAAGATGAGGATGACAACATCAACTATGACTCCGACGATGACAAGAAGCCTGTCAAGGCCAGCGACCAAAGAAGGCGCCAAGAGGCGCATCTTGCTACTTATCGACAAAAAATGATGAAGACTACCACTGGAGAACCAGTAGTAGAGCACACACGGATTCCTTCTCTCAAAGGTCCTTGGATGGATATCACAGACAGTGATGATGACGACGACATTCCCTTGGCTATGCTCAAGGCCAAAACTAGAGGCGATCAAGCATCCAGATTGTCAGGCGTGCGATCAAACCCCAACTTGCGCGCATCTTCGCAGCAATATCTCATGAGACCTGGTTCATCGCAAGGACAACACAACAGCGGCGGACATCTCCGATTACCATCCTTTGCATCAAACCTTCCCCAGGATCCATTTGCCGATCCTTACGCAGATCCCTTCCAGGACAAAAAGCCCATGTTCACCGGCGGATTGATTAGTGTTATTGCAAAGGAAGAGCGCGCCAAGGCATCCCGACGAGGAACACCGAGTGTGAGCCTCACAGGCCCTCCCGAGACAGGATACGGCATGTCCAACGGATCAATCTATGGAATGCAACAAGCTTCAAGATCCCAGTCCTCAATCTCATACCCTTACATGGCTTCGCCTTACGGAATGCAGCAAGCTTCAGCATCTCAAACTTCTCTTTCAGGCATGCCTATGCACATGCAACACCAGATTCCCCACGGTATCCAAGAGCAGATGCAATTCATGCAAGCTGCTACCTACGGCGCCCAGCACAAGCCACAGACATCTTGGGGAAGCATCCCCCAAAGACCAGGAACTAGTGGAAGCATGACTCCTCACCAGAAGCCTTCGCTTCCAGCTTACGGAGGATATGCCCAGTCTATCCCACCAGCGGAGCGAAGCAATGTCGGTTTACCAAGCCGATACAGAGCGGTGTCGAAGCTAAAGGGTTAGACAGAGAAAGAAATTGTATGAACAAAAATGGAAAAATGAATATGAAAACGGCTTTTTGGGATGAGAGGCACGATACCTACATAATGCGTCTCGTATAAGAGCGCTTTACAACAATTTTTACTATGTCTGGGAGGGTTTATGGGGTTAAAAGATTTTAATAGGTTATGTACATTACGTATAAGAATTCTACCTGGTATCACGATCACTTGATTTGTCCACAATGTTTGAAGTGAGATGGATCATCTCTTACTGTGCCGAGACCACTGCCGCTTACCTGACGAACACGACCTCACATCAACGTCTAGCCTGTCAAAAACAAGGTTTAATTGAGATACTATGTTAATTCATGCTTAAATACTACTGGGCTGATGAGGTAAATGGCTAAGTGTACTAAATAATATTGGAACGCCCGGTTCCTTCAGCCCTATACTAGGCAAATGAGCTACTCAAGCATGTTCCACCTGGTTCACTTCACTTTTCATCTGAGCCTGATTCTTAGCAATGCCAGCAGCCGCACCTTCTCCATCGAACAAGACGGCGATCTCCTCGAGCGTGGGACCTTTTGTCTCGACAAAGAAGAAGTAGATAACAAGACATTCGATGACCAGGCTGGGAGGTCATGTTAGTATATAGTACAATGAGCAGTTCTTTGGTGGCAACTTACATAACAATGTAGACAAAGTAAAACTTCCACGCCAATTGCTGAAGACCAAGTGGGTTGACATATTGGTTAAAGACTCCAGAAAGAGCAGTGAAGCAGAAGCAAAGAGTCAAACCCTTGGCTCGGATGTTATAAGGCAGAATCTCGACGGTGTAGGACACGGTCAGACCAGGCCATGCGGCACCAGCGACTCCGTAGAATAGGAAGATCATGGCCACGACAGCGATACCAGCTGCAGACGACTCGGTCTTTGCATATACGGCACTGCATGCGGTCCAAATAGTGAAGGAAACCAACATGCCGACACCAGCGAAGAGGAATAGAACTCGGCGTCCGACGCGATCGACGAAAAAGGCGGCGCAGAGTGATACGAGCCAGCACCAGATTGTGAGGCCACCGTTGATGTATGCTTGGGTTACAGCGCTGGGAATGTTAGTGTTTTTCGAACTAGTATGGGACGTGAAATGGCTTACTCGGTGATACCAATAGTTTTCAAGATGGCGGCAAGCTATTAAAAATGTCAGTAATGTCCTTGAACACTTTATGTTACCGTCAGAACTTACATAGTAAGAAACAAGTCCGTTACCACTGCATTGGGAAAAGATAGCGGTAGCAATGATCAAACCACACCTCTTTCGGTTACCAGGAGTGCGCCAGAGTTCAGACCAGCCATTGTTAGAAGACTCGTGCTCAAGTCTAATGGTGTTGACGATCTCGGTATACTCCCATCTGACAAACTCGTCGTCGTCATTTCCATTGCCGTGGTACTTGACGAGGATCTGGCGGGCCTCCTCTTCACGACCCTTGCTGATCAGCCATCGAGGACTCTCGGGCACGATAAAAATAGCGAGGAGTTGAATACCAGGCATAAGACATTGCAGTCCAGTAGGAAGAACCCACTGGATCGTACCAGTCTGATTCCTAAGTGTTCCAAAACACACCCAAGCAGCGATGATACTTCCAAGATACCAAAGAGTGTTGTAAACGGTCGTGATCTTGCCTCGGTGTCGGGGGTGGGCGATCTCGGTGATGAGGAGCGGGCATGTGGCGTTGGAGATGTTGGAACCGCAACCCATGATGAATCGGCCGACTAGATATAGAGCATCGCGTCGAGGACCGTGGTCTTTTTGAGGGAAGCATTGCATCAAGGCGCCAATGATGACAATAAGGCAGCCAATGGCTGTGCCCTTTTTACGACCGAGGCCGTCGGCGACGTAAGGAGCGAAGAGGAGGACGAAAAGACCTCCGAAACCGGGCATTGCGCCAAAGATACCGAGACGACTTCCTTCTGGATGGTCAAAGACTATGTTTGCATGTGTTAGTCGTGTAGATATGGGAATGAAGGGCCAATCTACTCACAATCTTGCCAGGATCCCATGGTCTGAAGACCGTTCAGCAGACTCGAATCGTAGCCAAGAGTTGTTGAACCCATGAAGAGAAATATCATCATAAAGTACAACTTCCGCAGCTCAGTCTGTTTCCAGAACGGTAATGGGTTGCTTTGAGGGACATGGTCGGCGGTGGAGATTTCGATCTGGGTTTCTTTGGAAGCCATGATGGGCAACGATTTCACTCGTTTGCTTTCCCTTGTTGTTGCTGATGGTGATGGAAGCCAGAGTAGATAAAGTCCTGATGATCTCTTCTATTCAAGGAACGTCCTCCACCCGATATCTTATATACTCAGAACATGCGACTCTGCAATGCACGCAAGGGGCATCATACATGTCGAACCATGGCATGAACTAGTCTCGTGACAAGCATTTCCAAGTTGGAGAACGCGACTCGGACTGGTTTTTTCTCTCTAGCCTGTTGTTGCTCCCCATGGGGAAAACAGGGATGGTAGAATACCTTAACCTGTTAGAGGATGGCCCACCTCGCTATTGGACAGCCGGTCGTGGCCATGCCGAACAAGGCTTGGTAGAGTCATGTAGTATATCCGATATTTCTGCGAACTAGTTTGTGGAGGAGTCTCTGAAAAGGAGGAGGTGATCCGACAATTCTCCTTGATCATCCGGACCTACCTTTTTGCTCTTCTCCGCAGTTGATCCTTGGAATAATGACAGACAACGCTGTTGGTGATTCTATAACGGTTTCTCCAGGCGTTAAACCCCGCAACCAGACAGCTTGCGATCTCTGCCGAGCAAGAAAAGTTCGGGTATGGATCCACAATACCCCAGGTTCACGTCGTATTGACTTGCTTGCTAACAACATATTCGGACAGTGCACGTATGAGTCGGATCATCAGAGATGTCGTGGTTGCGAGTCTCTTGATGTAGATTGTACTCATGTTCGACCAAGAAGAAAGAGAGGACCTCCAAATAGGTCGGTACAACAGTGAGTCCAGTCTCTACAGGATCAAGAAGACATGCTGATCCATTCAAGACATGTTCAGAAAACCCAGATTCTCGCTACTTCACCTGCAAATGTTTCAATATCACCAGGCCAAAGCAGCGACATATCACTTCACAGCCCTTCAGTACCAACAGGCTGGTTATCCGCATTTGCACCGGAAACAACCATCATGCGCCTCCTCGGCGACTGGTTCCATGTGATCCACCCTCTGGCTCCGACTTTACTCCGGCGTCGGTTTCTCCGACAGCTTGGACAAGGCGTCGCCAACACAGACGCGGAATTCTGCGGGCTTGTTATTAGTGTTTGTGCGGCTACCAAAGCGACGCTACCGCGGAATGATTATGGCCAAATCACGGTTGACTACTGTGTTGACTTTCTAGATGCTCACGGACTGTTGAAAAGTCAATTCGCTAGGGATTCATTTAGTATCAACAGATGCATCGCATTGTACAACATGGGCACGGCTATGAGCGCCACTGCGAAATCAGGCTTGGGTAGCATGCGCGCCTATCATGCCCTGAGCGAGGCAGCGGCTGGTGCACGCTATTTGGCATACTATCATATACACGAGCATGACGAAGTCGAACAACAGCTGCTGCGAAGACTCATATGGTTATTGTTTGCTAGCGCATGCAGCGCGGATATCTTCGGAAGACTTCCCATCAGCCTGCTCAGTCAAGATCGAATGGAGAGCTTCCCCCGGCCTCTTCCTTTGACAGATGATCAGATGGAGCCGCAATGCTTAAACGCTAGCGATGACCTTGATCAAGGCCCGGCATGGCACGGCGATGAAACATCGTATGTCCCGGGGCTCAATTCGTTGAGCGACCTTTTCCTCATCTGGCAGCAAGTACAGCAAAATCCTCAGAGCACAGATCCTCAGGCTTGCATCATGAAGTATTTGGCAAAAGTCCAGCATGTTCTTGACAATCTACCACCAGAGCTTCGATGGCGCGGCGGGTTATCGCGACCGAAGAATGTCACGGAAGGACACGATGTTCAGATCGCCAATTTATTTGTTACAAGTCTTAATATCCGGTCCAATATTTTACAAAAGCTTGGCCCAACAGAAGAAAGCGCTCAAGAACATCAGAGAATTGTGGACGATCTACTAGAGATCCTGTACCATCTTCCACATGCCGTCTTTGATGCCAACGGCAGTAGCTTGGTCCCCAAGATCCGGGACATCGGGGCCGCTTTTCTTGAACAGACTCAGCTGGGGAATAATGTTGGGCAGCTGGAGATGGAGGCTGCCAGGACTAAACTAGAACGATTACTCCGGAAACTAGATGATCTGGACTGCTGGCAGGGAATTGGAGAAGTTGATCTCCCGCCACTGAGAGTCTGATTTCTTCCTCTATTGAGAGTCTAGTGGTGGAGGGAAATAATAAGCTGGGGTAGTATTTCGCCGAGGGTGGGTTCATGCGACCTGACTCGATGTTGATGCGAAATAAGTCCGAGACTGTCATACGACTCTTTTTACCCCACGATCTCCACCATCCCCAACTCGAGGAATTATCAAAGGCTATTTGAATCACCTTTCATCATTCATACTATTGTTGACTTTGTTTTTACACATCAGACCTGATCATCTAGAATCATGACTGCCACACAAATCCCCACGCACCCTCACCTCAAAACATCACACAATGGCTCAACTCAGCTTATTGTCAAGGGCAAGCCCTTCCTCATGCTGCCTGGCGAGCTTCACAACTCGTCGCTGAGCTCTGCAAAGTTCATGAGCGAGGTCTGGCCAAAGATGAAGGCTGACCACGTCAACACATTACTCGGTTCAGTGACATGGGAAATGATCGAACCCAAAGAGGGCGAGTTCGACTTCAGTGAACTGGACCGAGTGCTTGAGGGCGCCAGAGAACACGACATGCATCTTGTTCTTCTCTGGTTCGGAACATACAAGAACGGCCTTTCCACATATACTCCAACATGGGTCAGAACAGACCCCAAGCGATTCCCCAGAGTTCAGATCATGGAGGCTGGAGGTGTCAAGAGAACACTTGAGATGATCACTCCTCTCTGCGACGCCGCATGCGAAGCTGATTCAAAGGCCTTTGCTGCTCTCCTGCGCCATATCAAGGAGGTTGACTCTCAACATCAAACCGTTTTTATGGTCCAAGTTCAGAACGAGACAGGAGTCTTGGGTGATTCTCGCGATAGATCGCAGAGAGCCAACAAGGCCTTTTCTGAGCCTATACCCCGCGACCTTGTTCAACACCTCAGCCAAGTCGATGCCCATCCCAGATTCAAGAAGCGCATTCCCAGTGTCTCCGCATCAGAAACTTATACGTGGGAGTCTCTCTTTGGACGTGGTACCGCCGCGGATGAAGCTTTCATGGCTTATCTCATTTCCTCTTATGTCGGAAGAGTTGCTGCAGCTGGAAAGAAGGAGTACGATATCCCCCTGTACACAAACACGTGGCTTAACATTGAAAGCTCAGCAGAGCTGGACTTTTCTGGGGGTGCGCCAGTCGTGGTTGGTGGTGGTGACAGTCCTGGCGTCTACCCTTCAGGCGGTCCTTGCCCCCATGTCTTGGATATCTGGCGATACAACACACCAGCCCTGGACCTACTGGCACCAGACTTGTATTTCCACGATTACGAGACTGTATGCCGCAATTACACAGAGCAAGGAAACACCTTGTTCATCCCAGAGCAGCGTCGTGATGAGTACGGAGCACGACGTGTGTATTTGGCATATGCTACTTATGGTGCTCTCGGTGCTAGTCCATTCGGCATCGACACAGGTTCCGACGTGATCGGTCGCGAATTCAAGCTCCTCAACCAAACAAAGCAATATCTTCTCAACGCCGCGCCCGAAGACCGCTTCGGCTTCTTTTTCGACGACGAACCCAGCGAGAAGAAACCCGAGACGTGGACCCGAGTATTTGGCGACATCAAAGTTATAGTTGAGCGATGCTTCGTCTTTGGAAAGCCCGGTCCCGGCGGTGGTATGATCATCCATCTTGGTAACGCTAAGTTCCTTCTCGTCGGCCGGGGTTTCCATGCGCGATTCAAGGCAGCTCGCGAGGGAGCTACGTTTGGTGGTATTCTCACGGGAGAGGAGAAGGAAATTGATGAGAATGGAAATTTGCAGACTTTGAGGATTCTTAACGGAGATGAGACGAGGCATGGGGAGTTTATGATGATGCCTAATGATGATCCTGATTATGGTGGTTTCCCGATTGCGGTTACTCCTGGAGCGAGGACTTGCATTGCTACTGTTCAGGCGTATTGTATCACTGAGGATGAGGAGGATAGGTAATAGTCACGACTGGTTCGGTCATTTTTTTAAATAATTTGGCAAGGGTTAAAATAACGAGAAACTGGAAGATAAACAATTTGTTAAAATCTAAGATCCCCCCGTCTTACAGTCCAAACAGTTTTGTAGAAACCCAGGCCTACGAGATAGATAGCATATGGACACACTCAAAATATCCCATGCTAAGATCGAACAACAAGCCTGTCCACATAGCTTCTGTTGGTTCGACCCCTGTATGTTGTTGGTCAGTGCCGTGCCGCTCTTCCGATCGATGTGCCGGAACTAGAATGAAGTAAAAAGGTGTCAAGACCCAAAGACATTTATGCTTCAGAGGAGAAAGCGACGGGGCTATTCTGATGTTCATTTAGATCACAGAGTACAGAGTACGGTAATTGCTAATTGGCATCTCTACGCGAGTAACCTTTGGTGCATACAAAGTCCCTTTGGCTCCTAACTTATAAATAACACGGAAACGATATGATTCAAGCGATAAGATTAAGGAATTCTGAATGACCATGTGGCATGATGTTAGCATTACATGTGAAGTAGTAGAAGCCGTGAGATCCGGATTATTCCATGTCATCCCTGTATTTACTGCAAAACAGTCGCGGACCAACAAGAACCAACATATGACTCAATTCGCAGCCACAGGTCTAGTGAAAATTATGAGGTATAAAGAGTAAGCTGCATCTCCCCAGTCATTGAAGCTATCTTTCTTTTAAATCATTTACTTATCAAAGTACCCAACACCACATCTCACCATGGAAACCTTGCCGCTCATGATGCTTATTTTCATTATTGACTTAAGTGCAATCATCATTCGCATATCCGCAGGAGAATGGACAACGAACGCAAAGCTTGGGTTGCTTACCACTCATCTGGCCCTGATATCACAAGTTTTGAAGTTAGAGAGAACGACGATGGACGCGTAGGAGACTATTAAAACACAACGAATACGACTGTTGATATCGATTCTACACAACGTTTTGACAATTTACGACGAGTTGACAGGGAGCAAAGTCGGAAATGCCTTGTGGTGGGTGGTTGGATTCCTGTGCCTGTATGTCTATGTCTCACCAACGAAGCCAACCTCGTTACTCTTTGCTCTTTGACAAAGACGTCATTGAGTGATTGGCCACGTAGGCTTAGTCATTACGAGGCGGCTTACTTACCGCTATTCCGCCTCGTCATGACAGCGGAAGAGGAAGAAGCTGTGTAAATCAATCTAGCTTGATCGAGATACTATGGCTTAACCGAGCACTCTCTAGCCAGTGAAAAGGTTTGCTTCCCCTGCAATACCCCGCCCAAAGAGGGGCCTCATCATCTAGATCCGACCTTCGGCCAGTTTTTTCTTGAGTCACTATGTCACAGCAAGTTCCTGACTAAGGGTAGGTAGTTTTTTTTCCCATCTCTCAAGCGGTACATAAGTCCAAGCTAGCCGCCTCTCTCTCACCTCCACAACACACAAACAAGCAAACACGTTACCAGAACAGAAACAACACATAGTCAGATACCCTGCATCGACTGAATGCTAAGGCAGACACAATGCAGACAGCCAACAACCCCATCTCCCACCACACCAGCCACACCATGGGCGAAGGTGCTGCTAGTAGCAACAGCGGCGACAATAGCTGCGGAGCGAATAGCGTGGGTCACCATACTAGCCACACCATGGGCCAGGGCGCCAGCAGCAGCAGCTCTGGTGCCAATGGGGGAGGTGGGGTTGCTGAGGCTCAGAGAGTCGACGATGGCATCAGTAAGACAATCCAACACCTTGGTTTGCCATACATCACTAACAAACATCCCAGCCCTGGGAGCCTCCCTAACAGACGTCGAGACCTACAACAACGACAACGATAACGAATCCGACGATGCAAGCTCCCTTGGCGACAGTCTCGCCAGTCTCGATGGTACAGCTGGCTCTGTAGCTACCTCCATGCGAAGCTCTGGTAGTCTCTCCAACTTCAAGATCATCGACACCACCCTGCGCGAGGGAGAGCAGTTTGCCACTGCCTACTTCACCACCGAGACCAAGATGAAGATTGCAAAGGCCCTCGACGACATTGGTGTTGAATACGTACGAACACCCAACACCCACTCATAACTAAACTCTCAGCTAACACACCCAGCTCGAATTGACGTCACCTGCTTCCTCCCCACAGTCCAAGGCCGATGCCCAAGCCATTTGCAAGATGGGTCTCAAGGCAAAGGTCCTGGTCCACATCCGATGCAACATGGACGACGCTCGCATCGCCGTTGAAACAGGCGTCGACGGCATCAACATGTGCATTGGCACTTCGGCCCAGCTCATGAAGCACTCCCACGGCAAGGACCTCGACTGGATTGCCGCAAAGGCCAAGGAGGTCATCGAATTCACCCAAGCCCACGGCCTCGAGGTCCGCTTCTCGGGCGAAGACTCGTTCCGCTCCGACTTTAGCGAGATCCTCAAGCTGTACTCCCTCATGGACCGTCTCGGTGCTCACCGCGTGGGAATCGCCGACACCGTTGGAGGCGCCTCCTGGCGCGAGGTCTATGACAAGGTCTCTACGCTGCGACAGATGATTGGATGTGACATTGAGACTCACTTCCACAACGACACTGGCTGCGCCACTTCCAACGCGTACACCGCTCTCGAAGCTGGAGCCACCCACATCGACACTACCGTCCTGGGCATTGGTGAGCGAAACGGCATCACTCCTCTGGGCAAGCTGTTCCAGTGCATGCTTGGCTTTGGGCACGAGTATGTTGCCACCAAGTACCGTCTCGACAAGCTTCCTGCTCTTGAGAAGCTCGTCGCTGAGGCTGTTGATATTGAGATCCCCTGGGATACTCCTGACCTCTCGGTGTTTCTGTAAACACCTTTTTGGAAAAAGCCTGTGATAAAGGCTTATGGAGAGGGCATGATTCTCCAGGAATTTTACTTTCAACCAGCTCAGTTTTAGGACACATTTTACCGTAGAAGATATGTGTCTGACAGTCATTACCGCTTTCAGGGCACGCATTTAGTAACATTAATGCAAAGACTCTTTCAACAGCATCACTTAAATTGTTCATGTGAATTACCTGCGTTATGATACTGAGTTCCTGGCATTATTCTTGTGACTGCTGTTCGTTGGGCTTTGACATGGTGCCGGAGCATAATAAAAGTAAAGAATGATTGATTTGGCAGAGCTTCCAGTTCATACAAAATCAATCGTTGGTTCATCAAAACTGAGACAAATGAAACGAGGAAAAATAAAGGAAAACTACCTACCTATTGAGCTATCGTCCTCAGCGGGTCGTGATTTGCAGGCACTTCTGTCAATTCTCTCGCATACCTTTTCCCGTACCGACTTTTGAACCATCCAGCATGCCATAGGCATATAGGATCTGCCATATCAAGCAGTATGCCGACACCTCCCCAATTTGCTGGTTGCAAATCCAGAAAACACCACCCACCAAGCCAAAGGAAATCCAGCTGCGCTTGCACGACATCAACATCCAGCCCTGCGCCGCTACTGAACACATATTCGTACAAGATGGCATAGTACTCTTCAGTCGGCCAAAAATTGCGCACTTGGTTACCCGACCTCATCTCGGGAGGACGCAGATGTGCAGGTATCGCACAAAGCTCCCTACCACTAATCCGTGCCCAACCATAGCATTCTCTCAGACGAGGTGCGGTATTGTATTCCACTGCGCCAGGCATCTTTCGATACAGCTGTCGGCTTCGACCCTCGTCGGAGAAGGCGTGGAGATTAGAGGCTGCCTCGCGGAATGTTGTCGGGTTTGGATGCAACCAGATAGGGTCGGATGAATTGTTGATCACGTATCGCATCTTGGTGAGGAGCGACGCATTTTGGCATTCCCGTTGGACCGCCCAGTATTTTGTCCCTTCGAGTGGTTTGTTGTCCCAAAACTTGACCATCAGTGACATGTGATGTATTCGACAAAGTTTCTTACCACTTTAAGCGCGCATGCTTGACTGCCGATGTTGACTTTCCAGACGATACCGTCTTCCCCGTATCCGAGCAGTTCGATGAAGTCTACTCTTTCATGACGTGTAAAACGCCCTAGTAGAGGACGCTTGAAATCTTGCCAGGCACAAGCGGCCGCAGTATCGCTCATTGGTTTCTCGTCGAGGAATGGCTTCTCCTTCACAACCCGACACCACCTTTCAAAGTCCTCTAGAAGGGGGCTCGGCTTTGGTGGTTGCCGCTGGGTGCGTCCAGATTGAGACATGGTGTAAACACGATGCTTGAGAGGTAAGTATCCATTATCCGCGTGCATGGCGTACATCATGTATCACTTCGGTAAAATATAGGCCCGTTGGCCCGACCAGCATTTTTTATCCGGTCGTCTTGGATATCCTGCAGCAACAAGGTATCAGGGTAATCCTCAATATTAACGTCTATATACTTCAATAAAGGATTCTCTGCCATACGTTACGTAGTTTCCATTTGTCGAATACATCACTCCATACCTTTGTAAAGAAGATCCCCGGACATTTTCGCCATTTTATCACAACAGGGGATCTTCGATAACATGTTTCGTACTCATGTTTGCTATAACATGACCACTTTTCAACACGCCGACTAAAGAGAATTACATCCCATATCGCTGAAATTCTTCATACTCATCAACACGTAACGTCTTCTCATTGCCACATATATACCAGATACACAACAGTATTTAGAGACTAACTCTCCCAGTGTGTCGATACAATATCCCAGAGACGGGCTCGTAGGTGCATAAAAGGAGCTCATCCACCACTGTTATTGCCGCCAATATCTCAGAGCTTATAATCAGTCTTGACGATTTCGTAGTTGATGCGCACCTGCAAACCGCAAGTCTCCCCGCCTTTGGAAGAAGCCCTCCATCCGCGGCCACTGAATTCACGAGCCCTATTCCGAGTCCAGTCCGCGTCGTTTCGCACATCTTTAGTGCCGATACTGGTCTCACCGCCAGTGGTCTTGGCCTTATAGAGAGCGTTGGCTCCACTGTTTGAGCCGGCGAGGACGAGGTTCTTCCAGCTGGAAGTAAGAGGCCATCTGCCACCTGAGTGGTTACGAGCCCAGTCATACATGGCCTGGACGCCACCAGAGTATGGCCCGTTTGGACCTGTTTGGTCATGCCTTGTGTGATCGCGGCAATAGTCGGCCTTGTTGTCAGAAGTGAAGTCACTCTTGGTACCGGGGCGGGCAGATTGGCGTTTGCTAACGCCCTGCTCATCGTTGGCCTCAATGAAGTCACGGGCAACCCAAACAACGATGTGGTCTCCATCGTCTCGTTTGATCATTGAGTGCTTATACACTGTCGACCAGGAAAAGTTGATCAGCATCAGTTCGCAAAGTAATCAAGAGGGTCTTACTCTCAGTAAGGTCAACACCGTGGATGTTGGCGAGCTCAATATCGCGCGCACTGAGGATATCATCACGCTTGAAGAGTACGAGGTTGTCCTCGGATTCACCAATGTCCGCGACTGGGAGGGCTACTGCAGAAGTAACGAGAAGACTAGGGAGAAGATATGTGAAGAGCATATTGGTATTTGCAATGAAACTTTAGGTATATGTAAGGAAGTTGCGAATGATAGGTTTTGAGTAAGTGAACTTGGTCTTCAAATTTAATATTTTCACCAACGTCGTCGGATGACTGTCAATTTATACCTTTCCCCCCTTCCCAGTTTCTTTGTGCTGTGCACACTGTTGGCAAAAGTCTGCAATTAGCCTCTCCTTCGTGATATACCACCCGCTGGCTTTCTCGTATATCTTCCTGGTCCTGCAGCAACGTCGAAATTATCCGACATTATCCTTTTCGCTGCAGACACACAACTCTCGAGTTTGAACCACACTTCTCAGTACCAGTGTCGGTGAATTGTAGGTATCCATCCTGAGCTCAACCGGCGGATATGACTATTCTTGTTTGCCAAGCTGCTCAGAGAATATGTTGGCTTATGCCAAGTTACCAATCAATATATCTTGATGTGCCAAGTTCACAGCACCACGACCTTCTTCATCCAGGAATCACCGCGAACCACTGAGGATGAAAGGATGGCGAAAATCATAAACACAAACATGCCAAATTTGGCCACTACACTTCCCAAGCCCGTCTTTCCCCATCCACTGTCGCAGCCATAATGAGACTGGACTCTTGCCTGCCTCTTTCCAGGGTGGGGGCTATGCAGATAAGCTCTAACTATGAGCTCCCGGCCCGGCCTATCCATTCAGCCGTAGCTTGGCATATGCGACTGTAACTACTATCATTCGCTCTCCGTATTTGCGTTCGGACAACGAGAATCCATTGGCACCTGAGAAGACTGCATCGGAAATTATGCGCCGCTATCAATTTGGTCAGTTTGTCCAAGCGAGGGCCGGGCCGTGGCAACATCACATCGTGTGGCAACAATTGTGTAATGAGGTGTTACTGTGTGCTCGCATTTGCGTTTTTATATGTACGTTCATATAGGAAACTACCAGAACATTGCTGAACTAACTTATGCGTATCCATCGGCAGACCTTCCTTATTATCCTGTCCAATTGTTTATACAGGTCCAACTGTATCCATGAGCCACATGTCAAGGTCGATTTCATTAACATTCGGATCCTGGAACTGATTGTCGATGAAAGTCTAAATCGAGAAATTAGTCTTATGCATACAGTAAAAAGTATGAAGGTAAAGTTCAACATACCCAATCAATACTGTCCATCATATCCAGATCGTTCATCTGGTATAACGAATCAGTGGTCAGGCTACCAGACGACTCTGCATCTAGAGTCTGCCATGATTCTGTATCTGTTGGTAGAGTCCATGTACTCAGAAAGTCGTCCACACGCTCCATTGTAGAGGCCAAGGCATGAGCAACTATACGTGCGTCGGAGCACGTCTCTGCAGCACTGACCCAGATCTTGTGAGCGTTTCGAATAATTTCCAAATACTTCTGCACTTCCTGACAAGCAGATAGTTTAAGTGGAGAATATTCATCCTGTCGGATAGCCACTGTGAGATCTAAGCAGATCACCATGGCCGCCAAAGTAAAGTCGCTGAGTGTCAAGGTCGTGATCATCCACTTCAAATCATGAAGTTGGCCACCTATCGCCGTAACCCTGTCCATTTCTGCTTGTCTCTCCAAGAGTCTCCCAGCTGCTTCGAGACAGGCATTCCTTGAAAACTCAGAACGGCTATCATGTCGATGCATCAGATGCTCACGATGAAGGACAATAATACTCTTCAAGTGTAAAAGCTCAAGCGTCGTTCTTGTCAAGATCACACTCACCTCCTCGGTTAGAAAGTCCGTAAGAGGCTTGTACTTGAAGTGATCAGGGATGTTCGTATAAACTTGGCAGACCTCCGCGTCAAGAGTGACCGTGGTTTCGTGGGATGGCGAAGCGGGAGATCGCGTGTGCTTGACAACTTCCTTGAACTTAGCCATAACCGATGCTTTGACGATAGAGTAAAGAATTGTAGTGTTCTCTGACAGAGGTCTAGATGGCGGTAGCTCTTTGATTTCCGGGTGTAGCTGGTTCTGGTCCAGGTTTCTGGGGAGCTCTGTATCACAAGAGTCTGACGGTACCATACTAGGAAGACCTAGCTGGAATGACATAAGCGCATCAAGCTGATATATACAAACCCAAACCCGGCGTCGCATCTCACCAGCGAATGCAGATATGTTCGAGTTTGGTACCTTGGATGAGTCGCGATGGTAGCCTTTGCTTATCGCAAGCTGTACCACTCTTCCCATGAGGAACCAAAGATTAGTATCAGATGCTTTTGAACGAAGCCAGCAGCCGACGAGGTGCAAGAGCATGGCTTCAACGGCATGTTCGTTGGATGAGACGTAGTCCCCGAGAAGAAGACGTTGCTGGGTCTTGGTGGATAAATCTTTGCTAGATGGAAGTGGGACAGGCGAGTTGAGGACCATGCCTGATGCTTCGTATACGCCTGTTGATAAACTTAGGAGCGCGAAGAGCAAAGCAGTCCACGTGTTGGAGGTGTGCCTTGGTGAGTTCCAAAACTTTTCGTACTAAATAGAATTACCCGTCAGCGGTGTTGAATACAACTTCACTAAATTGCGTACCTCGCGTTGGAACTTGACAGGATGCAATATTGCTAATACCACATCGTTAGTCCAGGTGTCACCCGAGGGAACATTTCGACATACGCATCATAGTATAATGCCATCTGAAGAACATGGATATCAAGGTATCGCAGACCTGTCTCGGAGGCAAAGCCGCCAGAATACTGTCATCACTTGTTCCTTTGGTAGAGCCAAAATCCAAGTCTGGACTCATCCTCCCAAGTTGTTCGGGACTGACACCAGATGAATTGCTGGGTGAGGCCTCTCCTTTCTCTTGAGGGCTCTCACTAGGAAATTCCTCTCGAATGGCCTTGATATTCTCCAATATAGAAGACCAATGGCTTGAGTCGAGATGGCCTACTGGTCCTTGGGGTATGGCTTTGCTGCTGTCTTTGGCTCCACTACCGCCTCCAGACTCGATAGAGCCGGGGGTAAAGAGAGAAGCACCACCATCTGCACCCCTCGACCCTTCATCACTGATGCTGAGCGATGCCATAGGATCTCGTTGTTGAGCCACGATGGTCAGTAACCCTTCCAAATGCTTGAGCCGTTCAGTAATTGAAGTGCCTTTCTCCACGCGTCGCTCATTTCTGTCAGCATTGGAGGCATAGTGACATATAGACTGCTTGTTTCTTCTGATACACGAGTAGCAGGGCAGGTTCCTGTTACACTTTAACCTTGTTCAATCAGCAATGTTTCACTCTGCCAGAAGCCATGACGAGGCATACTTTCGTGTTCGACAGGGCTCGCAAGACTTGGGAGGTCGATTGCGTTTCTCAACTTTGGCTATGACAGTCAGTATCCTCATCGTACCCTTAGTTTCAGGGCTTACTAGTACCTGTTCCAGACATATTTCCTTTATTTGGATGGAGGTCAGAGAGATTATGCTTGGAATGAAAGGGAGATAAGCAAGATCCGCGACGGACTAAGAATGTGGATTTAATATCCCCGCTGACAGATGATTGGCTGTTGGTGTCAGCGGCGTTATTAAATCCGCTCTTAGACATGGAGATTTCGGAATAGAAATGATATATATAAACAGCAAGACTATGTTGGCAAATATGTTTCAATACAACATCATCAGTCTACTATCTCCTACTATCACTCAAAACTTACCACAATCAATATCAGCCAGCAATCATGGTCATGACAGTCATCTCAAGTGTCTACGGCATCAGTTCCACCCTTTACTCCAACCTATTTGTCACGCTTCCATACCCAGAAACAAAGCATGATCTATCCGATAAAGTCATGATAGTGTCTGGATCAAACACAGGACTAGGTTTTGAAGCTAGTCAACATCTTCTTCGCCTTGGTTTGGGCAAGCTTATCATGGCTGTTCGCAGCCTCGACAAAGGTGAAGAAGCTCGTCGGGAGTTATTGAAGTTGACAAAGCGAGAGCCTGAGTCAATTGAAGTCTGGTTTCTTGACATGGCAGACTATGAGTCCATCAAGGCATTCGCCAAGAGAGCAAGCACGTTGCCTAGTCTTGATGTTGTGCTTGCCAATGCTGGTCTTGCAACTTCTGATGAGTTTACCACTGCTGAGGATAACGAACGTACCATCACCGTCAACGTCATCTCAACTTTCCTCCTCTTCTTTCTTTTACTTCCAAAACTTCGCAAGTCGTCTTTTCCGGGCAAATTCATCATCCCCAACTCGGCGACGCACTACTGGGCTCCCACCAAAGAACTTGTCCCCGACGAAAAGGCCGGGCCCATCTTTTCACGCCTCAACGACCCAGTCAAGTCCAACATGGCAGCTCGATACTACGTCTCCAAGCTCATGGTTCTTTATCTCACACGAGAAATCGCCTCTCGTCTAGACACCTCCGAGAAGAACAGTGTGATTATCAACACCCCGAACCCCAGCTACTGCAAGTCTGGCTTGATGCGGGAAAAGGAAGATGTTGCACCTCCAGACTTTTTGGCTCGGAGTGGAGAGATGGGTAGTCGCGCTCTTGTCGCTGGTGTTCTTGCTGGTCCTGAGAGTAATGGGAAGTACATGAATAACTGTCAGATTCATGAGTAAGTCAACTTGTCGGAATTTGTGTTCTGGAGCTAACGAACTATAGACCTGCTTGCCATGTCACCAACAAGATGGGTACTAAGATACAGGGTGCATTGTACAAGGAGCTGCTGGGAAAACTGGAAGTTATTGCGCCTGGTGCCACCAAAACTCTGTAGATGGGAGTAGTTTCGTCTCTGTTGATTCATGTTCTGTTATAATTAGACTTCATTTTTCTTTCAAATTGATTGTCAGTTCCATCGCTATTGCTTTGCTTTGTCAATTACCAATCTACATTATCACATCTGAAGATCTATTGAGTGTTTATCATCATGTACTCTGATGGTTTGGCCGAATCATCAATGATTTTTATTGTTCCATTTCCTTTCAAGTTGCCAATTCGCTCACGAGTCAATCACTATATGACCAATAAAACAGTTGTATGTGTGGATTCGGTATTGTTTTTATATACAATCTTGATAACTATGGTTCATAGAAAGTCAATATACAGAATAGTATGTTCCAGAATTCCGAGCATCAAAAGTATGGCTCCGGATCGTTCGCATCGAAGCAAGTTCGCTTTTAGCAGATGGTTTACTATTGCTGATGTCAGTAGTCAGATTGTAGCTGGGATCGGGTTATATCTTACAACAAGACCAAAGAACTTGAGATCCTCATCGGGGAAGTGGTCAACGGCGTGAGTAACACCGGTACCCAAGAAGGTCTAAAAAAGGGTCAGTATTTATCTTTCTTTCACAATCCACTTCACATACCTCGAGCTTATCACCAAAGACCTCTCGCTTGTAGGGGCTGCGAGGGAAGTTGTTGGTAGTAGACTTGGGGGTAGCAGAGTAGCCAAAGACACCGGTCCACTGCTTGATTTCCTCGTAGTAGTTCTGGACGTTGAGAGTGGGGTCGGCAGTTCCGTGGTAGATCTGCATCTTGGGGCGAGGGCCGTTGTAGCCAGGGTACATGTTCTTGACAACGTTGGCCCACTGCTGCTGAGTGTAGCGGGACTGGCCCTGAGAGCAGGTCGAGTTCCAAGCAGCGGCTTGGTTAGCCTGGCTCATGAAGCAGCCAGCGGGGACACCAGCGTAGACAATGGCAGCGGCGAAGATGTCGGGGTAGGTAGCGGCCATGACGTTCTGATGTTGTTAGTTTATGTCTTATAGTTGTGTTTCAGTGTCACTCACAGTCATCATAGCACCGGAAGAGTCACCAGTGACAAAGACTCTCTTGGAGTCACCACTGTAGTTCTTGAGAACATGCTTGACCATGTTGGCAACAGAGGTGCTGCAACCACCACCCTCGTGGGTCAAGGTCATCTTGGAGGAGACATCCCAGCAGTTACCAGGAGTGTAAGGAGTCTGAGGGTAGATGACAATGAAGCCGTACTTCTCAGCATTGGAAGCCCACTTGTTGCTCTGGTAGTAAGCCTGAGCAGTACCGGTACAATAGTGAAGACCGACGACCACAGCAGGGTTCGCCTTCAGGTTCTTGGGGACGTAGAGGAACATGCGAGTTCCTGTGGGGTTGTTGCCATAGCCGGTGACTTCCTTGAGGGTGGATCGGGGGACAAGTTCGGCACCGAAGACGGTGCTGATGAGGGTGAAGACCCAGACGCTGAGGATGGATGATAGCTTCATGTTGTAAGCCAGGAACGAAGGTAAGAATGACGTGCCAAGAGAATAGTAGAGAGAGGCGAGACGAGATGGTCTTATTTATTCTAGAATCCATAGCCTATGTAACGAAACGAGCAAAGACATGGGTCTTGTCTGTCGGGTGACTTTGCTCCAAGAAGTGCGGACCTGTATCCTCCGCTGCCGTGCTTCCCACGGTACTCAAAGTCTGAAACTGGGCATAGATCTAAGTCCCTGTCTTTGGATTCCGGGGCAGGCATGTCCATCTCCACACAATTCCATGAGTTGTTGTTGCAGCATCGGTGTAAGGGTACCAATCCGGCTATTTTGTCATATGCCGGGGGGTACTTTTGGCTGCAGTCCCCGCGAAATAGGATGCAACATGATTTCTTTTTCGAGAACGACCCATCTCCTCATTCGATCAGAGGGTAAAATGGTGATTTTAACCAGGTGTAATAACCGATCGTGGGATGTTTCAGTGGGGATAGAGCGGACTTGAAACCTCGCGCCTTTCCAGATTTGGTGTCGAGATGGAAATCCCGGTTAAATTGACGCTGTAAATGTATTCCACCAATAGAAAGGATGTTTATGCCAAGATCCTTAAAACATCCTTTTTATTACCTGGTTTAATTGCCACCATAAACCCGTTCCTGAGGTGGTTTCTGTCCCTCTTCATGAGCCCAAGGAGTCAGTACTCATTTATACTCTTCCGTGTAGGCTAGAAGCTTCATCACGTCCTACAATGAATCCTCTAAGACTGAAAAGCTCATGTCGTCTCTGCGATAGCTATCACTCATTGTTGAAGTTCTGGACCATTATTTCTGAAGCATAGTACCCATGAGGCTGGCCTTAACAGCGCTATGACAAGTGAGCAGTCAGCTGTGCTACTGCCGTGTAAGTGGTGGGTGGCTATTGGCCCGGAGTTTCAGGCCAAAGCTTTGGCCGGTATCCCATATGTTCTGTTGAGTCTCGCCATAAATACTACAGGACTAGAAGTCTTGACAATCGATAACAGTCGCTCATGAGTATCACATAAAGTGTCTTCCTTGCCGTTTGTTCCGGTATATTACTTGTATGCGCTGGATGAAGTCTGCATTGAGTAACATTTATACGTCTGGAGTCAGCTGGATCAATCATAATGACTCCATATCTTTCGGTAAACAGTGCCAATAAGCACTTCGTATTAGCTTGCCATATTTTACTATTGGAGTTTATCGATTTACTGTCATTTACATGTTTCACCACTGCTAGAATTTCTTCCAGGAGTCAGGTGTAGTAATCAGCGCTATTCTAAATGAGACGTTCTTAGTCAATATAAGAGGACAGAGTGAATGTCTATACACCTTAGCAAGAACCACATCTTCAAAGAACTCACATCAAACTGGATCATATTCTCTACTTTCCATCAATACTTATCATTCACCTAGACCTGCGTCAATATGGGCACATCCTTCGTATTTACCATACTATAACCTCAACCTGACGCTTTGTACCATTCATTCCGGTGTATCCGCGGCCCATGGCGTCTAGACTGAACCACCCACCACCACCTTGGAATTTAGCTACGTTTTGAAGCCCCTCAACGGCTCGAGTTTGTTATGGAGGAGGATAGAATTTGCTCTCATGACATTTGACATAGCGGAAACTCTCATGGTCGCAAGATCATCCATCTGTGCAGATAATGTTTCGGCAATCGCAATGATGATCGACACTCTCAATATCCCCCACAAAAAATCGTTGGTTCTTTCTATTGACCTCAAAGGCGAAAACCTAAAGAAAGAAGACGTGAGATCAGTTATTTTCATCGACAGCGGTAGTAACGATTGCTTAAACGTCCTTGTCATTTCCATTCTTGGACATCGATGCTCTGTCTTAATGGGTGCAATGGCCTCATCCTTGAGGACGTATTTGAGGATCGCAATCGTCTCTTCGCAGTTATCAATGAGCAAGACCTACTGCATATGCATTTTGAAGTTTATAAAATGTCTTTGTCACGAGTGGCTTACCGAACGAGTTCCAAATCGTTTCGTTGAATCCTTTGCACACAAGGCATACATACCGACATGTATTTCAAGACCAAAACGATAGTTGCTCCCATTGATGGCAGTAGATAGTCAACAACTCATGAACCACGTTCCGAAGCAACTATATATACTCTACTTCAAATCCATATTGGCCAACCCGCCAAGCCGGCAGTTCAACCTCCGTGTCTACTATTACATATCGATCCACGGTAATTCTACTCCGAGGTTCCATTTCCCCTTCCAGAAGCCGGGTTTCATCCCTATTAAGGATTAAAACCCGCCCCGGGATAATTGTCAACGAGCTGATGCGCCACGCGCTAATTCGAGGGAAATTGACAATCCCTGTTTACGATCACACACTACTCGGCGAATTAGCACTTGCGCAGATACCAATGCTACTTAAGAAGACGCATTTCTCCAACCCAGAAAATGGGAAGGCCTCCTAGACTAGCTGCCCATCGCGAACTAAGCTCGAGATGGCGACCCTTACACGCCTTTTGGTTTTCCTGTCCTATCTCTCAGTTTCTCTCGCTTTGCAATTCCGTGGCGTTGACTGGTCTTCTGCCGCTGTCGAGGAACAAAAGGGTATCAAATACACCAACAGCGCCGGCACGGCTCAGCCACTGGAACAGATCCTCGCTGCAAATGGCGTCAATTCTGTCCGTCAGCGCGTCTGGGTAAACCCTTCCAATGGCGAATACAACCTCGACTACAACATCAAGCTTGCCAAGCGTGCAAAGGCTGCGGGCATGAGTGTTTACCTGACGCTGCACTTTAGCGACACCTGGGCTGATCCGGGCCACCAGGCAATTCCTCGCGGATGGCCTACTGGTATCGATGACTTGGCATGGAGACTCTACAACTACACTCTTGATGTCTCCAACGCTTTCCAGGCTGCTGGTGTCCCCCCCGCTCTCATCTCCATCGGCAACGAAATCACTGCTGGTCTCCTCTTTCCCACCGGATCAACAAAGTCGTACTACAACATCGGCCGTCTTCTCAACTCTGCTTCCTACGGCATCAAGGATTCCCGTCTTAGCCCCAAGCCCAAGATCATGATCCATCTCGACAAGGGCTGGGACTGGGGAACCCAAGAGTACTTCTACACTCAGGTGCTCAACCAGAAGGGAATCGCGCTCGATGCTTTCGATGCCATGGGTGTTTCTTTCTACCCCTTTTACGGATCAGGCGCTACCTTTTCGGCTCTCGAAACTTCGCTCACCAACATGGCGAACAAATGGGGCAAGCAGATTTTTGTCAGTGAGCTTGACTGGCCGACTTCTTGCCCTTCTCCCGCGCAGCCCTTCCCTAGCGATATGAAGAATATTCCCTTCTCTGCTGCTGGTCAGACGCAGTTTATTCAGAAGGTGGCTAGCATTGTTAGCAAGGTCCGAGGTGGAGCGGGATTGTTTTATTGGGAGCCTGCTTGGATGAACAACCAAGCTCTTGGATCGTCTTGTCCTTCCAACACGCTGTTCGCGTGGCCTGGAAAGGCTCTTTCAAGTCTTGCTGTTTTTAAGAGCATCTAAAGGGTTTTCTCCCTGACGCTATTTTATAGCAGCGTTCAAGTATATAGTTTCCTGAATGAACATAAAATATTATCTAAGCATGTGCGACTTTTTTAATTGTGGTAGCCAATGATGTTTCTTTCCATATTTTTGACATCGTCTTCAATATGACCTTGTGGCCTAGTTGAACTCTGTTCTGTTGGCCTTGATGCTTTACTCTTTTTGAAGATTTAAAGCACCGCCGAATCATCATCAATCATTTCACTTCTCTCAATCCTTGATGACTATTTTCCATATATCCTAGCACGTATTTAACCATCATGGTAAACATGACTTTATTTCAAGATAATTCGTAGCTTTTACAGCACTTAACCTCCAATATTCATATTTATCTCCTCTTATATCTCGTATTCTACATTCTCTAGCAACGGCCACGAACCTCCTTGGGGTTGGCGAAGCAAGTTCCCTTTCCATCAGCACAAGGGAAGCCCTTGGCGGCGACCTCTTTGCAGGCATCCTCCCACTGGTCTCCAGCGATCTGAGCTTCGGCGTTTTCTTGGGTGCACTATTCAGGGTTAGCAACATTCTGCTGTATGGAACAAGGTTAACTTACTCGACCAGATGGAGTGTCGTACTTGACACCTCCCCACTAAGTGAATGGTCAATTTAATTCAATACTGTAGCCAAGTGCTGCTTCCTTACCTTGTAGTCTGCATCATCGTAGACGGTGCATGCATTCATAGTCATGCGATAGTTGTAGCTGTCGCCATTGTGGCAGGCGCAGTTGTTGTGGAGTTTTGCCGTACTGTGAGCTTGTTAATAAGCTTATCGACAGATATGAGGTTGGGGAGCTTACGCGACAGAGAGGAAGAGAACAACGCTAAAGACCTTGGCCAACATGATGAATGATGAGATTGAGAAGATTAGATAATAACTGAATTATTTCAAGTAGTAACGACAGGTTTGGACAGTAAAAGAGTGACTGGGCGATCAAAAGAGTGTAAGTCAACAAGCGATGTGGTTGATGATGTTGGTAGAGATAAAGGCCGTTATTAAAAGCACAAACTCCTCATCCCATCATCAAAGGACATTTAATTGCCGAACGGCATTACCCGCACTTCCCCTGCTCTGTACTGCAATTTACTAACACGAAGCGGTATAGAGGGATCCTTATTCTTGGCATTATCACCTGAAACGTCACAACCATCTCATCCCGAGAGATCAGCACAGCTTTTCGTCTGAACACTAGTCATGTTCCCGCATCCCACGTTCTTAATATGGAAATACCTCGCACGGCAAATCCGAATAATGGGGAAATCGTCGACGGGATGAAACCACGCGAGAAACTCTATTTTGACATATGGACGAAATGCATGATCCGACGGATTTAACTGAAACGCGGAATTCGATTTCCCGTGTGGAGACTTGGATATGACAACTTCTATTTGCTCAGCTGGTTCAGTTTATGGGCCAGTGTTGCACTGGCAGATGTCAGATGTCGGCGCGATAGAGGTTATACGCATTGCCCGTTTAGGAGTCAGAGGGTCTTGACAGGGATGGCATATCGGTAGATGAACGGGTGCATTGATCGAAGCGTGGACCGTTGATGTTGAAAAGATAAAGATGTCCCGCTTGGAATAGATTATCTTGTCAACACAGATCTTGTATCCGTTCATTCATTCATTCACTCTTTGGAACACCACGGTCTTTACCACCAGTCACTCATTCATTTATTTGACATTAGCCAATTGTTCTGCTTCACCAATTAATCGCAGTAATTTCACCATCAGTCATCATGATCCCCGCCACTATTCTTGCACTTCTGAGCATCGCTTCCGTCTCTCAGGCGGCAGCTGCTCCCAAGATTCTCTCCTCTGACGACATCATCGTTCTCAAGACCGATGGAACTTCTCAGGTCATGAAGGCCGCCGACCTGGAGGCTCTTGAGACTGCCCCTGCTGTCAAGAACATCGCTGGCTCCGCCAAGAAAGATATCCAGCGCCGCGATTGCGAGGACAGCACCGAGATCCAGGTCCTTTCCGACAAGGAGTTTGTCAACTGGGACGTCGCCATGTCCCCCGTCATCAGCAGTCTCGGCGGCTCCAAGGCGACCGTCAGTGTGACCAACGGCTACACCATCACCAACTCCCTCAAAGTCGGCGCGAGTTTCAGCATTCCTTTGATCAAGGACATCTTGACTACTTCTTTGAGCATCGACTACACCGAGACCTGGTCTTCCAGCCAAACGCAGTCGCTCTCCTTCACGGTCCCCGAGGGTCACCACGGTATCATTGTCAGCCAGCCTTATGTTCGCCGTATTGAGGGTAACGTCATCGATGGATGCACAGGAGATGCCAAGGAGGGATTCGTGTCGGATTCTTATGAGAGCCAGGCTTATGGAAACCTTCAGTGGGTCAAGGGTATCATTCGTCTTTGCAGCAGTGAGACGTACCCTATTCCTTACTGTAACGGAGAGGGCGAGCACAAGTAGATGCGGACGGAGGTCTGATGACCACACTCGGCTGTATCTAGAACCAAGCAAATACTCACTCTCCACAACAACAAGAGATAATCTATTGATCAATAATTCTTTCGCATCAAGGAGCCCTTTGTTAGTAGTGTGAAGACTGTTGTACTGCCCCTGTGACGACAGAAACTCAGTATAGAGTCCCACTGAAGCAGGCTGCTGCTGCCTGATGCCAAACGAGGCTGCTGCCTAGAAAATGAGCGCCGCCTACCCTTTATAACCTAAAATAACATCGATCCTAATGTCTCTTCGGAGACAATATGGTCAAACAGTAAAAATACAGAGAAGATTAGCATGGCCCCTGCACAAGGATGACACATTCAAATCTAGAGAAGCTCAAATTTTTTGTAATTTTCTACATCGCCTCCCTTTCTTATGCAATCATTCTTCGGGCGCATCTTTTTATGACTGATTGTTAAAAAGACTGAGATCCAAGGGAATTCTCTCCCCCATCCAGATCGCCCTCTCCAAATGATCCCTCTTCATCGACGCCCAGCGATCAACGCCCTCTTCTGGAATAATGTTCGGGTGGACAAGCGCCGACAGCGGTCCTCTCCAGACATTTAGCCATGGAATGAATGCTCCGAATTGTGCGGGTGTAAAGATATTCACTTCGAACATGGCGACAGGGTGAGGTCCGATGGGTCCATCCCATACTTTGTAGGTTCGCAGCTCGGGGACTATGAATGTTAGAAGAGTCTATGGACTGTTCGAATGGTGAGACATACATTCCCGCCTGATGCGCTCCCAGAGTTCTTTGGCGTATTTGGTCTGTTCTTTGTTCCCTTGGAAATAATAGATGTGAACATCGCTGTGGTTGTTGTTGTTAGTCATTGTTCGTAACACGTGTAACATGACTCACAAGGCGCCCCGTGGAGTTTGATCAAAGGGGTCTATGAACTTTTCGTAGGCTTCGCTTTTCTTTGCTGCTGGGTTGACATAGCTCTTCCCATCTTCTGCCATGTCGTTGGGCAATGGTGGAGCATCCTCATATCCCGTCAGAGGGGAGGGATATTTAAAGACTGAAGCGTCGCCCATTGTTTTGGAAGTTGGGTATATACTATGCACGTAATAAATACGAATAAAGTGAGAAATTGTCAGAGTCTATAATTTGGTGTTTGTGTTAACGATAGAGCGCGTTCTTTATTTCTGGTGCGGGGGAATTGGTGTTGGCTGTTGCGTGATGTCTCAAGCTGGTCGTTCTATTATTAATCCTCGTGGTTAGTCAGCAGCTGCGGGATGTCGAAGCACGCCAACTACCCTGCATCACAACATGTTGAATAAATTCGCGTCACGATTGTCAAGAACATCGTCTGTGAATGCAGGAGAGTTTATTCATGTCGCCTCATGAGTATTTTTGCGTCACTGAGGATATTCCGAGAAAATAATTAACGCGTTGAACCCCGTCAGTGCTTGCGTTGCTGTCATACAAGCTACTAAGGAACAAGTGGTGGGGGAGAGCCTCGGTATGAATCAACATCAATCACAGCGAGGATTAAACTGTGGGATGGAAATTCCATTCGCTCATTACAATTTCTTTTGTCATTCATTACTCTACTACCAGCTGCATTGCCCAGTTGTGCCTTGAATTGGAGTATTTTCAAGGGTGGCTGAGCTGGTCATCCCTGCAACGATCATCAGCTTCTCTCCGCTCAGTTATCAACACCGAGCTTTAAACGTTTATTGGGTGGGTCTCGGGCAATTTTGGCCGGGTTCTCCATGGGTAAGTCAAGGGTCTTTTCTTTTGCGATTGATATTTCTGGGCATCTCCGGAGTTGAGTAGATCTACCGCTTGTCATGTTCGACTTCCACATAGCCGAGGGATCTTCACCATGACATGGCAAAATGAGCAAAGGCTATCCGGGCATCAAATATCACAGTTTCAGCGTCGTGGCTACGTCAAGTTGTGAAACGGTGACGGCTGTCATGGCTTGCCGTGGCTTATCGCACAGGACCCTACGTAGGCAAGCGAGTGCGAGAGACCATCATGTACAAAGCAGGTTAGTATGAGGCTGAGTGATGTCTTTTGTCCCTGAGATGATGACCAGGAACAGAAAGTGATGCGTACTCTTTTCAGGGTTTTATGGGTCAGATAGTAAAGTATTGGTTGATTCGCATGTCGTTAGCCGAGTGCGACAAGTTGTCTGTCCCTGTCTGTGCCGTTATAAGCGGGCGATACACAGTCCAATATCCATGACGTCAAATCTTGGAGTATCGATCGTGTACCCATTTCTTGATCTGTGTTATTCCCTTTTTAAAATCGACAACCAATTCAATTTTTGATAAAACAGCCGTGTTACACTCCAATTCTCTTTCGAAATGAATCAATTAATAAATGAATCAGACCAATCTTCTGATTCCTTGGCATCAATATCAACATCACCTTCATCAACTACTTCTTCACCACCACCACCACCAACTTCAATGGCTGACATTGGCACCGACTCTGGGAATCTCTTCCGTCTAAAGGACGTCCTCTCTTATTTCTCTGCTGTCAAAGGTGATCTCTCCAATGTCACCGCCCCGCCTTTTATTCTAGCCCCGAGATCGGCCATCGAGATCCCAGCCGCTTGGGCATGCCATCATGATCTCTTTCTCCAACCTTCAGAAGAACCCGACGCCGGAGTGAGAGCTTTACTTTTGGCAAAGAATTATGTATGCAGCCTGAAACAACTCGTTGGTGCCGATACAGAAGATGCGGGCAAAAAGCCATTGAATCCATTCCTCGGTGAACTCTTTCTCGGCTCATACTCGGACAAGGCTGGTTCCCAATCACAATTAATTGTCGAGCAAGTATCACACCATCCGCCAGTAACAGCATGCTCCATATACAACAAAGAGCGTGGAATATCATCACGCGGTTTTGTGGGACAAGAAACATCGTTCAGTTTGGTCAGTGGTGTCGCGGTACGACAGACTGGCTATGCGATCATCAAGGACGACAAACACGACGAGACACACCTCATGACCATGCCCACAATCCTCGTCAAGGGAGTCACAACAGGAAATCCCTACCCAGAACTAGAGGGCCCAAGTTACATTACCAGCTCCAGTGGCTACATGACAAAAATTGACTTCTACGGGAAACGAGCCTTTGGATTTGGCGAAAAGAACCAAGTGGTCGCTGAGGTCTTTGCGCCAGACAACAAGAAAGAGCCACTATATCGCATCACAGGACAATGGACTAGCAACTTAGTTATTCAAGATTCATCAAAAAACACACTCGAAGAATTCGACGTCGACAAGATACCCATTTCCCCACTAAGTGTCGCGCCCATAGACAAACAAACACCTTGGGAATCACGACGCGCTTGGTCAAAAGTTACACACGCTATCAAAGAACGAAATATCGAAAAGGTGTACGCTCACAAAAGCGCCATCGAGGACTCACAGAGAAGACGACGAGTGGAAGAGGAAAAGAAGGGTGTTGAGTGGAACAGACTGTTTTTCACAACATCTCCAAAAGGAGATGCAGTAGCGGAGGAGCTTCTAGGTATGATTCCTGAGAGGCTTGAGGGTATAGACTTTACAAAGACGAATGGGTATTGGGCATTTATTGGAGTTGATGGAGCGGAGGAGGTGAAAGCGAATTTGAGTACGGATACGTTACCATGAGATAGATATTTTATTAGCGACATGAGAGGAGATCAAATACACATGATAGACAAAGTTGTCATTTTCCATATGTTTCTAAAGTCTTAACGTAGTGACTTGTATGATTAACTCATTAACCGGGTACCTTAGTGAGATGTCCTTGAATACTGTAAAGCGAGAATATTTAGATTATGATATTTCTATTTATACAAATGATTTATGCTTGATAAAACCATCTTTCCTTAACTGATGTGTAATCAGACTGCAGACCAGTTGCTTCCCAAGCTCAAGAAAAGCAACCCTGGCCATATCAACTGAAAATTGCTCGCAATAGTCAGACATTTCATAGTAGCTCTTTTTTCCAGTTCATGCTTAGAATATTGCCCTGGAACAATCACCAGACTGCGTCTTTACCGTTAGGAACGTGTTTTCGCAAATCCCTTGAAGGACGAGATGACGGTAGTGAGTGGTTAGGGTTAGGCCTGGCAACCTACGCGCCAACCCTAAGCGATACATTGTTGCGAATTCCCAGAAGGCGAAACCCAGTCGGGGCAATCGGTCGGACACTGTAGAATTTCCGCAAGACAAAAGATCACCGCCATATGATTCATTTCCCAGGCACCATTCGTCGTACGATTGCGAGTCCGAAGGCATCGTTGCCCATCGGTTGCACTCAGAAGGTGCGGGTGCTTGGGGCAGTCGGAAGACGGTGTCATTCTTGTAACAGGCAGGAAGATAGTACATCATTGTTCTAACTTCTACCGCAACATGATGGTACGCCGCATACGGTAAAATAGTTGCTGGGTTCTTCTGAGACAACCGGGAAACCTCATCCTCAGTCCAGCGGACTACATCTGGCCTACTTTTGACCATAGCCCTGACTTCGCCCGTCAGCTGTATTATCCACAAGGCCCGAACAGCTCTCATTTCCTCGAGATATGTAGGCTGGCCCATCGCTTCAATCACTCCGCTCAAATATGGAGGCCGAGGCTCAGGGTCAGGGTCAGGAGGTAGACAATTGAGGTTTGATCTTTTGAGCCGCTTTATACAGGAAGCTAGCACAGATTGCGCCGATACCGAAATGTGGTTGGCTGTCGCGACGACGGACGTTATAACATCGCGCGAGTCTGGTAAGGAGTTTGGGCCGAAGGTTATGCCCGTAGTGTCGCCGCAACGAGCGTACTCATCTCGGTTTGTATTTCTCGCTATTGCCGTCATGAAATCCCATCGGAGAATATCGAGAGACGGAAACGGAAAGTTCTGCGCACGTACAAGTGCCACTGCTCGGATAAGTTCCCTAACCAATAATGGCGTAATCGAGTTTGATCCCGAGAGTGCGCTTTCAGTGATGTGAGCGTAGCGGAGGGTAAAGATACGCCAGCACCTAGGCGACGCTCGTAGTAGATTCCAAAGGGTATCAAGGCTCGGAACGTTGCTGGCTATGATTTCGAGGATTTCCGTCAGTATCCACTCCAGCGAGGTTCGGCCTGCATTGGCTGTGTCGCATATTACGAGGCTCATGGTTGTCAGGGCGGTTGAGATTTCGTGGATATTGGTGGTGTTGGAGGAAGATCAGTCATAGGGAGAGGAAGGAAAAGAACAGAAATTTATAAGTTGATGAAAGGCCTAATCATTGGTCCACAGTATGAGCTTTGGCTGCCTAAAGGTCAAAGGAGACTTTGATAGGGCATGGATTTATCAGATTGAACCTTACTATCGGCGATACCTGGTGGTTGGTACATTTTTACAAAGACAATACTGACTTTTCCGTTGCTCTGCAACAAAGAGTCACAGAGTAGTACACAGAAGCAACCATTCTGGCACAACATAAAGTTTTTGGAGTATTCGCAATGCAAGTGATCGGAGAATTGATATTACCGAGAAACAGCATCAACCAACACTTTTAGACTTAAACCTTCGTCTTTCGCCCGGTGGCTTGACATTCCTATGTGATATATTTTTTTAACAACCTTGGTAATGAAATCACGATGTCATCGCTATGTCTGCCACCGTTTGTTGTTAGATTGACTCGTGTTAGTGCTTACGTAGACTGCTGACTTCTCGCTATTATCGTCAGTCCTACAGCTATTTTCGACCGAGTTTCGGTCGAATGATATTCAGCCCACTTGAAGTAGGATTCAAAACGGAGAAAAACGCATCATCGTGAACAAGGAATCACTTCGATTATAAATCTGTGCTGCCTTGTCAGCGCTTGTATCCGCTGACGCTTACAATGAAAAGCTATAAATTGTTCATCCTGTTCGCGTAATTGAGGATTAGAAATAACTTCAATAATCACAATCACAACACTTACCATGTCAGCTCTCGCACATTTGCCCTTCTCCTTTCCCACTGAGCTGACCTCGCCTCAACCCTACAACATCTCTGTCAACAAAGACTTTATCCAACAGACTCAAGCCAAGGTTAAAACATGGCGTTCACCTGTTAGCCTGTTTTCCAACTGGACAATCGAGGGCCCTGATACAAACCAAATCGACGATGTTGCCCAATACTGGGCCAACGAGTATGATTGGTTTTCTGTTCAAGGTCGACTCAATAATGAGGGCCATCATTATGCGACTTCAGTCTCAAGCGACGGGAACTACACGGCTCCTGTTCCGCTCCATTTTGTTCACCGAGAGTCCAGTCAAGCTGACGCTGTCCCTCTACTTCTCCTTCATGGGTGGCCTTCAACACATCTAGAGTGGTCTAAAGTCATCGAACCTCTTGTAACTGACGCTGATACACCCTTCCACATTGTCGCACCCGATCTACCAGGCTTTGGCTTCAGTCCTGCTCCTACTCAGCCCGGACTTAATCCTCGTGAAAACGGACGGGTCATGGATGGCCTTATGAAACAGCTCGGGTACTCCAGATACGGAATCGTCAGCACTGATTTGGGTTGGCAAGTTGCTATGTGGATGGTTGGAGATGCAGAGTCAAGCATCATCGGACACATGACAGATTTCTTCCCCACCCAGCCAACCGACGATGACTTGGAGCGTTTAGCTCGAAATGAGACTACTGAAGAAGAGACGGCTTACATTGTGTCTTCCAATGCATGGTATTATTCTCACTCGGCATATTCAACCGTTCATACCCAAAAGCCTTTGGCCGTTTCCCTTGCCTTTAGCGATAGTCCCGTTGGCTTTCTCGGCTGGGTGTGGGATCTCATGTATGCGGTGTCTGATGGCTACAAGTATAGTTACGAGGAACTTATCACCGACACTCTGATGCTCTTCATTCCTGGCCCGTACAACAACATTCGAGCGTATCTAGAGGCATACAGTGTACGTATACTTATCCTGCATCTGAGACGATAACTGATAGTTCTTAGCCGGGCATGATGACCTTTCCCAAAAGTAAGGTCCCCACTGGCGTTTCGGAGTGGGCCTTTACCAATGGACCGTTCCCTGAAGTTGTCGCTTCTGCTTCGTCGGTATGTTGTTTCTCTAGTTTATCATCTTGCACGTAACTGATGTTTGGATATAGCCTCGAAGCTGGATCGAGAGAACCGCAAATGTCGTGTATTTCAACCGACATGATTTTGGAGGTCACTTCCCTGCTGTATCTCAGCCAAAGGAATGGCTTCAGGACGTTCGAAAATTCTTCTCGGGACTTAATTAAGATGGGTGACGAAATGGGCATAGCGCCCAAAACGGATGAGTGCGACGGACGAGTTTGGCTTATTGACTCGTGAATTGGGAACACAGTGTAGCGATTGGGCTGTGTTTCGTTTCTAGAATTGGGTATAATAATAAATAGTAATAATTAAAGAGAATGGCTAAATTATTTGCTGCTTTATGCTCCTCCTTGGCCCCGCTCAATTTGTTCATATCGACTCCTCTTGGGTCGCCCTTCACTACGAGGCGATGGTAGCTCAACCTCCATTGGTCCGAACTTGCTGCCCTTTCGCTCGTGTTGAGCCGGCTCCGTCTCAATCTTGACATCGATACGTCGGTGGATGCCATTCGCTGTCTCTGGCACATCCGAATCATCGTCAAACGATGCCTTCGCAGTGGATCCTGCCTTTGACTTATGTGTCATTTCTATAGATACACCATATCCTGGAGTCTTATCGTGTGTGCCGTTCTTAGAGCTGTGTATTTTCGGGGTGGTGGAATACGACAGGGATGGGTATAGTTCGTCCGTCATCTTTTTCTTGGCTAGGTGTGTGATCATGGAAGCCATGGACATTTCGATGTTGAGCTTGACAAGGTATACGACGGGGTGAAACTGGATGAATACTGTCTGGTTTGGTAGGGACATGAGACCTATGAGCAGTATCTAGTGGCGGTTAGTAGTGGCCTAAAATGATAGCAAGGTGTGAACATACGTCCATAGCAACCGACACAATCATCAGTTTTGAGTTGAACGAGACAAGCGGTTGGTACTTTGTAAGGTGGCTTTCTTTGAGAAGCCTCTCTTTTACAATGTGAAGAAAGTACCAGTTGAGAGCTGCATCAATGATACAAATCAGGATCTTGGAGGTCCTGTCCCAATATTTGTTGATAGTAACAAATCTACCAAACATTAGTCAAAGTCACTTCGAATTTCGACTTGGGAACTTACGTCTCCAGCGGCGGGTCAACGTGTGCAGGTATAAAGATGCAAAAGACAGCGATGTTGATTAATGTTGTGACAAATGCTGTGCCCCATTTAAGGCGCCAGATTGTTTGGCGAGACTCGGCAATGATACTGATTCTGTTGATGATGATCTGAAAGAGTAGCTGAATCTCAAATACCCAGAAGAAAAGGATGAAGAAGAAAATGGGAACGCTATTACTGTTAGATAACGTCCGGGCAGACAGTTTCGCATTGATACGCACCCTGGTTGAATGATGCCATTCAAGAATAGATAGCCGAGTATTCCAATCCCAAGATTGGCTATGATCTCTCCCCATATCATGTAAATATATGTACTTCGCAAGGGGCTCCGGTTTCGCCTGGTTTGTTTCATAGCCTCCCATACTGTCAAGAAGCCAAAGCCGAGGGAGAATCCCAAAGCCACCGAGGCAACCTTGTAATCTGAGATGCTACTCATGGTGTGGTTGTGTGTAAAGAGTGACGAAAGGAATGACTGAATGAGAAATCGATATCTGTAGAGGAGGGATGGCAAACTTTAAACAGGGGAAGGGTCTGGCTTTGAATTCATGTCGGAGAATATAACATCTCGATGAGACCTCGGCAACGGCTATACACTTGGACAAACTATTGGGAATTAGTGGGATCTGAAGTCTGAGCCGCCCCGCATGATAGGACAATAGTTGATCTTGTGGCGAAGATCTTGGGCCAGGGGATGGGGCACTAGTGCTGTAGTTTGAGGTGTCACGAAATAGGTCACGTCAGACTCTGGGGCTAGCATTGACAGAACGTGGATCAGAAGATGTCAAATGGTGTATTGGCAGTTGCAATTTGCTTCAAGTCTACTCGAGGAGAGCTTCAAGCGTATTGAAAAGTTGTCATATAGGTTGTCACCTAAATTTCATCCAAGATCAAAAAAGAAACGAGTACCAAAGCGTTGGGACCATTTGGTCCGGATCTCCGATACATCCCAGTCTGGGCATAGGTCAGATGAATATGACAAGCCTCAGTGGAGAACGTAACTAATTACAAACACTAGCAACTGGATTGACATGAAGATCCCGAGTATTCTACTGGTCGAAGTTCAAGAAAGCGGCATCTTCCGTAAACGAAGCGGAACTGTTCCGATCCAAAATGTCATTCAGATCCACGCGCACAGTCTTTTTCGAATCATGTCAACCAATCCTTGACCATTGACAGGTTGTTAAATGTAAGGACGATGGTGATCAGAGCCGCGATTACTGCACCCCTGACCGAAACCTGGATGTCAATCAAGCAAATCATCCTAGATCCTGGTCCATATCGATGGCACGGTATTGATCAGACATACGTGGCGGCTACAGTACCCATGGTAAAAGAGGGTATCTAGGCTCAACTCGTCGCCAAGTTTTAAACGTCCGGGGGTCAAAGACCAGATAAATCAGCAATGACTAATTAAGGATCTACAGCCCTTCTATTTGTTAGTCTGTTCTAGATGTCATGTTCTGATCTCGTGGCCATTGGACTCAGTTCTGGTGGTTGCAGAACACTTTGCTTGCCTCATATGTTAGAGTTTGAGCTAGTCACATTACCCCTGTTCTACGGCCTTTCTTCTTAGGCACACTCATATTGAATCTTAACTTGTGTGCTACATCTTCCCCTGAGCTATCAGCCCAAAAGTAGCCAATCCGACAATTGCGGGATAAGTTGATCAACAAGTTAAATCTCCACATTGATTTTCTTCCAGCTCTCTCTTTCCTTCAATCCATTCCACCACTTCTCGACAGCTGGATACTTGGGGAGAAGCTCACTGAAGCCTAGCGACTCTGAGATCTGTCCATAAGGCAGATGGAACAAATCGGCGAGGGTTACGTTGTCTCCAGCAAGATACTTTTGCTTCGAAAGAATTCGCTCGTATCCGATCAATGCTGCGTCGAGATCCTTGAGGTTACCGTTGACTATTTCTTTATTGGCAGGACCAAGGCCCTTGCGAGGGTTGAAGACCTCCTGCACAGCGATGCTACTGACATTGGGATCAAAGTAGGAGGATTCCAGCGATAGAGCCTGGAATTTGTCAGTCCGTATCCAACCATTAAATCAAGACGGAGATCTTACCTGCTGAAAGGCTGCGTATGCCTTGAGGTCAGTCTCGGGAGGAGATAGTTCGATACCTTGGCCACGATATTTGGCCGCAAGGTAATGGGCAATAGCACGGCTTTCTAAGGAAACCATCAGTCATTTAGAAAGACGTTGGTTGTCAATTTTGAACATACCAAAGACTCTAACACCTGCCTCCTCATCGATCAAGACGGGAATCTTGTTGAATGGATGAAACTTGGCGGCATATTCGTCGGTCTTGTGCTCGCCACCAAATACATCGACAGTGATCAACTCATACTTGAGGCCCTTTTCCTCGAGCACGGTGCATACTCGGAGTGTGCAAGTAGATGGACCATACCCATAGAGCTTGAGAGTCATGATGAAGTCGATATGAAAGAATGGGATAATTAATGATGTGATAATTGACTGAGATGATATCCGTGCTGTTGAGATATTGAAAACATTAATTCCATTGCTACATTTTAAATACCCAATGCCTTGTGCAGATAATTATATAATGCATTGTGATTCGGATGATTAATTCTGATAAATCTCACCCGGCTCGTCGCTGTCCGTCCCGGACGGATGACGGACGAGTATCGGACAGCGTCACATTTCGAATTTAAAGTGGCGCTGAGGGTGTCACATTGATCGGCCCGCTCCCCGGATTTGTAATTGCTTACTGATATATTGAGAAGCCGATAGGAGATATTATACGTATACTAATTGAATGGCTGGGCCTGACCCGAAGCATTCTTCAGACTCCGAACACGGTTGAACACCACGGTCGTTTCTGTCTTCTTCATAATACCATCCTCTTGTTGCGGTCTGTTCTTGTATAGTGTGTCGTCAGACTGGTCAGCAAGTCGGACATGCGTGATATGATTGGTTGATATTGAAGTTGTCATTCTGGCGCCGGATGAATGCTCCAGGTCGTTTTGGGCGAATCTATTTGTGGATGGTCGGGCGTTTTGTTGTTGCGAATCCCGGACGATGTGACCCAGGAGAGATGCGACGTTCATCTCGATGTATAGTTTAAGAAGGTAGACGAGTTGATGGAATTGAACATAGCTGTCAATCACATTAGCGACAGTCATCATTGTTATTGGAAGTACTTACACCACAGGGCTTGGGAGGAATGTAGCTCCCATCAAGATTATATCCAGTGACACAGATATAACTTCCATAGCCACGTTGAAGTAAAAGAGTTTGTTGTACTTGGTCAATCCATATTTGATCAATCGTGATCGAACAAGATAAATAAAATAGACATTAAGAGCCAAGTCGACGATAAGGAAAATGGCTTTCTCGGTTCGGTCCCATACAATATTAATTTCTTCGTACAAATGAGATATTTGCAGACGAGCGGGGATCCAAATGCAGAAGCCGCTGATGTTGATGAGTGATGCGATTAATGCGACGCCCCATTTGACTCTGTTGATGTTTCGTTTGTTGACCAAGAGGAGCGATATTCGGTTGATGATGATTTGAAGGGTAAATTGAATCTGCATGCTCCAAGAGACGACTAAAAACAGGTGGTTAGTCGAGTGTTACAACAAGAAATCGAACTAAGGGACCTACTGATAAAGAAAAAGACCCAGAAGCTGCACAGAAAAGACAAAGTCAGCATGAGTTAAGTTAATTGACAATAAAACACGAACCTCGGCGGACTGATCCCCCTCAACCAGCAGTACGTGACAGTGCCCATGATATTGCATCCAATCCAATCAAGCCAGCACATGATGATGTATGCGCTGAAGTGTCTCCCTCTTCTGTATGCAGAATATGTTTGTTGAACCGCCATGGCAGCAGTGAACATGGTCGCGCCCAAGCTGCAGCCAAAGATGATGCTGACAATATTGATCTCGAGATCTCCGGGCTTCTCGCTCTTGTACCATGGTGGAATAAGAAAACCTGCCATGTTGACAGTTGGTATCGGACAACAACGGTGTCTGATCGTTGACGGCTTGTCGGTCTACGGGACATTTCTAGTATTTAAGAAGAGGGGGGATTTTCAGGAGTCTCGTAAGATATACCCTTGGAGAACTCAAGCCACAAGCAATTCGTGTCGACAAATGATCTTCGATCGAGGCATTATTGTTTCATGTAGACGGTTGTGGGAGGTCTGTGTTGTAAACTCTATTTCTCGCATGAGATTTCGTCCCTACTAGTGCCTATTGGTAGCCAATTAAGGACTCGTGATAGGACTCTACCGTCCAATACAGTTCTGGGGAAGTTGGATCCTTGAACCGGCAGATCATTACCTAACTATTGATTACAGCCCTGGCATCAATCGTCAGCCTCACGGCTCCCAACTGAGGTAATCTCGCTGTTTAATCCTATCGTTCTTCGCCTTTCTAAGCTTACCTCAGTAGGTATAATTTGCGATTTATCCGGCAATCGTCATCGTCATCGTTCTTTACGCCACGGCGGTTGAGCCACGCAAGGTCTCGAACACTACAATAGCATCATTGTGCTCAGTCAAGACTGAAGTCTGAGCCCGACGACGATGGCCGTTATTTCCACTAAACTCTCCGATCCAAATGAAAATCAGCCACATCACAAAAGACATAAAGATCGCCTAATAATGAGCATCCGTGTGACGGAACTAGGAGTCTGGGTTTCTTCACCAACTGGCCAGGCTGGAACAGTGGCGCACCCACTGCAACCCAAAGACACGGCTCTCAGCCCTAGCATGAGTCGGGATCCTGGGGAACGAATTAGCTGGGTTCTGATTGGCCTGCCTTATCCGGCTCCGGGGAACGATCCAATACGTACAAATGCGCCGAAAGTAGTCTATTAATACAGAGCACAGAGTCGCATTAGAAGGGATATCGTGGGTAACAATGAAATGAATGGCGGGGCTGATAACGTGAAAAATCTGCAATGCAAGGATTCGAGAGGGGGTTTGCGCTCTATAAAAACGTGTCTTTTTATTTCCATTCAGCTGTGGTTGCTTTTGCTTTTGCTTTTGCTTTTGCTTTTGTTTATAGCTGAACAACGAAACAATAATGGATAGTAATTACGACTCTGTTCAGGGTGCGATTGCGTCGCTGACGATAAGACAATGGGTAATTGTTACTGTGGTCTCTTGGTTTGTGTACAAGATCGTAGAGGCTTTGTACAACATCTCACCACTTCACCCGCTAAGCAAGGTCCCTGGCCCGAAACTCGCGGGAGCAACTTATCTGCCTGAATTCTACCATGATGTAATTCTCGTTGGTCGTTATACACATGCTATTCAAAAGATGCACGAGAAATATGGTAAGTTTAGTTCTCAATGAGTCGTAGTCACGATACTAACAAAGAAAAGGCCCCATTGTTCGCATCAACCCAAATGAGACACACTGTTCTGACATGGCTTTCTCCGAGGAGATCTACGCTGTTGGTGGACGCAAGCGCGACAAGCCATTCCACCAAGTCAACGGCTCAGCCGCTGGAACTGGCAACGCATTTGGTACCCCTGATCATGACGTCCACCGATCTCGACGTGGCCCTGTTGCCAAGTTTTTCTCCAGAGCCATGATCGCGCGACTCGAGGAAGAAGTCCACGAGCTAGCCCAGACACTGTGCAATAAACTACTAGCTGAAAGTAGCGGCAAAGAAAAGAGCGCTCCTATCGATGTCGCACATGCATACAGTTGTTTCACCTCCGACGCCATTTCCAGCTACTGTTTCGGTGAGGCTTTTGGACTTTTGTCGCGCGATACCTGGAGACCTACTTTCCGTGAGGCTACTCTTGCAGTTCTCAAGCCAGTCTTTGTCTTTCGATTCTTCCCCTTCCTGGTTGGCAGTGTCAAGTATGGCAAGCATTTCGTCGACTACCTGCCCGCTGATGCTGCGATGCTTGTCCGTACCCTCCAAATCGACATCCCCGCTCGTGTTACAAAGACCAAGACAGACCTCAACTCTGGTATCGTCTATGAACGACCAACCATCTTTGCAGATTTACTACAGTCTGAGCTGGATGAGAGTGAGAAGGGAACTGATCGTCTCGTTGAAGAGGCTGTTACTATCGTCAACGCTGGAACCGAGACTACGAGTTGGGCATTGGCTGTTATCACCTACTTCCTCCTATCACAGCCCGAGACTATGAGCAAGTTGCAGGCTGAGCTCGCCACCGTTGTTGACGACCCGCGACACTTGCCTTCTTGGACGACTCTTGAGAAGCTACCATATCTTGGAGCTGTTATCAACGAGGGTCTGCGTCTATCCTACGGTGTTTCTAGCCGTTCCGCTCGTGTCCCCACAACAGAGGATCTTATCTACCGCGGAGAGTTCAACAAGCAGCACACTACTATCGTCCTTCCCCGAGGTTATGCTATCGGCATGTCATCAGCCATCTCTCACCACGACGAATCCGTCTTCCCTGACTCATACTCTTTCACCCCCGAGAGATGGATCGACGACGATGGAACTATCAGGAAGAACTTGGAGCGATCTATGCTTGCATTCTCCAAGGGCAGCCGTGGATGTCTTGGTAAAAAGTAAGTGATGCCTATGATATGGACTTTGGAATTATTCGCTAACTCATTTGGCTCTAGTCTTGCTCTTTGCGAGTTGTACCTTTCTCTTACAGCACTTGTCATGAGAGTTATGCCTCATATGACTCTCTACAACACATCTGAGCGCGATGTCCGATACGATCACGACATGTTTATCCCAGTTACTGTCAAGGGAAGCACCGGAGTTAGAGTGACAATCGAGGCTTAAACAAAACGCTTGTAGCTAAGCGTTATATACATGGATATAATATATATGTAATAGAAGAAAATACAATCTTTCCACCGTATCCCAACATCTCTCAGAGACTCATAATCATCGCCGATTTTCTTTTGTTTAGTTGATGTGAGCGTTGAAGTTGGTAACCTTGAACTGAGCACCGCTTCCGGTGAAAGGCTCGGTACCGAACTGGAAGGCTGTTGAGATATAATTAGCATGTGACAGATGACCAGGGCACATATAAACGTACTAAGAAGGTATTGCTTGCTGGCAGGGTATCCCTGGGTGTTGGCAAGGTAGTTCCAGAATTGCTTGACGTCAGAGTTGAAGTTGGTGACGGGGTTGGGGGCGACGAAGCTGTAGACTCGCATGCTACCGTTCATGCCGCTCCAGAGCTCCCAAGTGCGGCCCTCGACGTTGGCATTGCCGACCTTGGAGCCAATGGGCTGCACGCCACCATATCGTCCGAGCCTGGAAAGTATTAGCATAAATTCACAATGTTGTCGTGGCTCACTTACCAGATCATCAGCTCGTAGTCACCGCTGTAAGTGACGTGGTTAGGGTCAGAGGCAGTGAAAAGATCGTAAGCAACGTTGGCGCGAACGTTGGTTCCGCTGTAAGACCAAGCAGCGGCGGACTGCATGTTGCTGATGGAGCTGAGGAGGCGCTTGTTGCTGATCTGAAGACCAGAGTTGGGGTAGGCCTTAACATTGTCTTGGCCACCGGACCAGGTCCAGTCGGTGTGCCAGCCAGCACCGTTGCTGTTGGTCCAGTCAATGTAAGTGCACTGAGAACCAGAGCCAGAGCCTTGGCCCCAGCGGTTGTTGTTGAACTCGTAACCGCCGTTAGCGTAGTAGGAGTACTGGTCGCAGAGAGACTGGGCCAGTGTAACTGGTGCGAGGAACGCGGCGAGGAATCCGACAGAGGCCTTCATTTTGATAGAGTTGAAGAGTTTGGTAGAGTGTTGGATTGGAAGATGATGGTGATGTCTTGGCTGAGACTTGTTTCTTTTCACATACATTCGAAACTTATATACTTGCCTCTCCTGCCGACTACCCACTTCCCAAGATAACGAAATCCTGAGCATTCATGCCTAATTCATCTACGGAATCTTCTCCGAGACTCCATTGGTGCTCTCATATGGCTTCACGGCCCGTCAGTTCAGGACAATGGGCGGTCATTCCAACAAATCCAACAAAAGTCAAAGACCACAGTCGGTCCGTTTACATAGGCGAGGACGCATTATTTGAGGTCTAATGGGAAAGTGCTCAGTCCAAGCTGACGGGATACCCCACGAACTTGGCCTAGTCTGCCGGCTCTTGGGAAACGCCGCGACCCAGGTTCTCCATAGAGAATAATTGACCGTTCCTGAAACAAGCGTACGTGCACCAATGGAATTCCTCCGTTTTTTGGTTTAGTATCTTCCCACCAGTAATGAGATGAAGTAAAGTCACATCGTGCAACTTGGGAAGTGTGCTCGTGACTAGCGAATCCCGGAGAAATGATTCCAGTTTGGGAGAGACCCCAGCTGAAATATGGGACTGCTTGTGAGCCGGTGCCTTGGAATATTCACGGCCGAAAAGATAGTATAACCGACGGAGAGCATATTCCGTTCTAGAAGAGGATAAGTCTTGAGTGTGGGGTAGAGTCCAATGACGGTATAACGGCCCGAGAGATTGGGTCGGTAGAGCTCAATTGGGATGTTGGAGGGAAATGACTGGTTCTTGTTGGTATGAGTGCGCCATCGATCGAGTCTAATGATCAAATGCCGCCGCCAATGCAGTTTATGTCTTTGATAAGAGACGTCAAACTCTGTTGGTCTCTCTCTAGGGTGGGGGATAACCAAGCACCAAGACACTGATCATATCATGTGAATATTGTATAGGTATATAAGACGAGGTCTGCCTCACAACATGACTCTCATTTCTACCCTACACTGACAACAACACTCACACCATGGCAACTGCCCCTCTTTTCCCTCTCTTGCATCTCCCGATCGATCACCAGTTATTGCCGAATTCGAATTATTCCGGTAACATTCCTTGCCTGTAGCCACAACTTGCTCATACTTATCACCATCCCCTCTCCTCAAAATGCAGTCGAGAACAAAGGCTAGAATATTACAGGCGCGCATCATAATCGTATGCTCAGCAGCATGATCTTCCGTTGCTGCCAATACCGGGTAATTTGTCACGATGTTTCTACTGCTACTCTACTTGCGACCGACTTCGGTAAACCAATCGTTAGGTGACATCGCCCCACGGTTAAAAACTATGTATGTAGCGTTGAAGCTGGATGATTGCCACGTTTATTTCTCCTTTTGTCTGTTCCCCGGATCGACGCTTCTCTTTTGAGAATATTCAGACGAAATAGTCTAGTACTTTTTTAACTGCATTATGTAAAGTAACATACTCCTCCTTTACTATGTCTATAGTATTGTTTACCCGCGGGAAAGGTAACAAGTATGACGTCCATGACCTTGTTTCTGTCCAAGATGGTCAGTTATCTCATGATCACTGATGTTCGCATACCGTAATCTTGGAATAATTACAGTTCAAACATGTTTCGAGTTACGGGGCTGTAAGCTTTCTTTTAGGTACACACGCGAAATTAAGGTGCCACTATCGATGGCCGAAACACCTCACTAGAGAGGAAAATGATCTTCTAGATGCCCACTATGAAACTGTTAGCGTTTTGAAACATCCTAGCAACAAGGCGAAATGCAGGGATTCTATACGGACCCACCACCTCCGTCCTCCCTTATTTGACTCCAATTAGGCTCTATCCGACCAAGTTTATCCATCGATTGACAGCCTGTTTGACTGTTTCGGACTCTACATACCACCTGAATATGACGGATTCGGTAGATCTGTTACCGGGATGGCCTAGATATGCCGTTTATATCATCCAGAAGTGACGGGGCAAGGATAGAGACGAGATGCATATATAAACAACTGAGACTTCGCTCTGTTCAAAATCTTCTGAGACTTCTTCTTCAACAGGGACTGCCAGACAGAACCTATTCGCTTCTTCCTTCTATCTCACGAAAAAGACTATCAAGTCAGATTCATCTTCTCCCAGCAACATGCGCTCACCTATCGCTTTCTGCCTCGCCCTCCTGGGCGCTGCTCAGCTTGGAGACGCCGCCTCAGCTGGCTGTGGCAAGGCTCCTCAGTCCAGCGGCACCAAGTCCATGCAGGTCAACGGCAAGAACCGCCAGTACATCCTCCAGGTTCCCAACAACTACCAGAACAACAAGCCCCACCGCCTTGTTTTCGGCTACCACTGGCGTGATGGCAACATGAACAACGTTGCCCAGGGTGGCTTCTACGGCCTCCAGGGTCTTGCTGGCGACTCTACCATCTTCATCGCCCCCAACGGTCTCAACGCTGGTTGGGCCAACAACGGTGGTGAGGATATCACTTTCACCGACCAGATGCTCAAGTTCGCCAAGGACAACCTTTGCATCGACGAGAAGCAAGTCTTTGCTACCGGTTGGAGTTACGGTGGTTCCATGAGCCACAGCGTCGCTTGCTCGCGACCCAGTATGTTACAACCTTGAACTCTCACAAGCTACATCATGCTAACATTTATAACAGATGACTTCGCTGCTGTCGCAGTCATCTCCGGTGCTCAGCTCTCCGGCTGCAACGGAGGAAACTCCCCCGTCGCCTACCTCGGCATCCACGGTGCTGCCGACAACGTTCTCGGAATCAACCTCGGCCGCCAGCTCCGCGACAAGTGGATTGGTACCGACGGCTGCCAGCAGAAGAACGTCAACGACCCCGGCCCAGGTGCTCAGAACCACGTCAAGACTACCTACACCTGCAGCCGCAAGCCCGTTACCTGGATCGCCCACGGTGGTGGCCACGTTCCCGACCCTACTGGCACCAACGGTGTCAAGTTTGCTCCCGGTGAGACCTGGTCATTCTTCAACGCTGCCGTTGGTGGTGGCCGCAGCACTGGACGTCGCTGCTAGGTGTAGTTCTCTATGTAGCACGAGCTTCTTTTAAGTCAAAGCTAGAAGTCGTGTGAGGGGATGTGTGGAAAACCTTTATTCTTGTACATAGTAACCCCGAACCGGCGGGTTATGTTATATAAAACCAGTATCGAATTTTGTCAATAGTATTTAGCCTGATAGGTCTATCAGACCAATACATCACTGCACATACAACCTGAGATATAACAAAGTAAAATGTAGTTAAGATGTAACTAGTGACTATATCTTGCAGTCTTAAATCCTCCCAATATTCCTCTCGTTCCTTGTTACTTGGAACACTGACTATACATATAGCAGTTCCTATCGTTCAATAATGATGTTGTCTCTCCTTTTCCAGGTAGAATCCCAAGACTCTTCAACACTTTGCTATAGAGTAGACAAGATTTGTCCTTGTTGTAGCCGAAACTCATGCATTGCGTGTTCTTGAGACAAGTTTCCGCGCATGCACCTACACTCTTGACCGACATCGTCGTGCTAATGACAGACGTTTTCGGGGCTCTTGCGGGTGTCACACTCTTGTTGCAAGTAGTTCGTGGAGGAGGCTTAGAGTTAGAGATGGCGGAAGGTGTACAGGCAGGAGATACCTTCTTCGCAACAGCTGTCGCTTTGTTGGTGGCTGTGGTGGTTGCCTTGGCCTTCTTGTTCTTTGACGTTTGTGGTTTCTTGTTCGTGGTGGGCTTGCTGTTTGTCTTGCCAGTCTTTTTAGAAGTGCTGGTCTTCTTGCCACTGCTCTTGGACTTGGTATTTTGAGTTGTGGCCTTCTGCTTGGTAGACTTGGTGTTGCTCTTTGGCTTGGTCTTTTTGGTAGATGTTGGGTCAATTGCCGGGACTGGCTTTGATCCTGGGCGACTGGAGAACAGCCCACTCCCACTGCCACTAATGCCATTGCCGGTCATACCAACATCGTCACTGCCAGAGCTCCCTCCACCAGTGCCATCATTGACGTAGCCTATGCAGCCTTGCGCAATGGGGTCAGATTCCAAGGGTTCAAGCAGAGGGAACTTGACAGGCTCGTCGTCGCCCCACCGATAAAATGCGTCCAGTGTGTTTTCGAAGTGAATGTTCCAGGCGATTCCATAGCAGTCGCCCTCGATACTCGCGGAAATGTCCCCATTGTCGTCAAGTGCTGCGTTGGCCTCGAAACTGCCTTCCAGGACGACAGAAGGGGTATCCATGACACCTCCCTTGACTGTCCAGTGGTCAAATATGATGCCAAGTTTCACCCCGACACTGATCGGTAATCCTAAACTGGCCTCCAGTTTGAGTTGCCCGGTCGCTTCGGCCCTAGGCTTAAAGACCGGCGTGAGGCCATTGGAGTGACTCCTGCTGTCATCGAGCAGATCAACCAAGATGTCGATGTTTTCCCACTCAACCGAAGCTCCAATGAGTAAGGTACCTGTGGCTTCGATTGAGACCCCAGCCGCAATATCAACGCCGATGTAGGGCCCAATCTCGAAAAGTTTCCAGATGCCGAACGAACCAATCGTAATCTCAACAAACGGGTGGCTCCATTCTTTCTCATACTTGACAAACGCTTTCATACCTAGATGCAGACCAGCCTTGAACTGTGCTTGGAACCCGACCTCGGCGACCTCGATGCCGCTCAAGAGGCTAGCTTCGACAGTGCCGGTAAGCACGGCTGAGCCGCTGAATCCACATTCGACGCAGTATAAAATCAGCCCGTATGATAGATCACGCTCGGCGAGGCTGGAGTTATCCCAGCGTTTGTGATGGCCATTTGGGTCGGCGACCTCACCTTTGGTGTAAGAGTCGTCCGCTTCACCATCCTCACTCTCCCACGACGTGATCCTTGCAGCATTGGGCCATGGTGCATCGGGGTCTGGGCCAGGGAAACCGGAGTCAGGATCTGGATCATGTAGGTATCTGTTCCAATTAAGGTTGTATGTCTTCGTGCCACGTTTATCGAGATCATGCGGTTCAAACATCTGTGCGATAGTCTATTAGCTAGGGACGCAGATATGTGCCAAAGATGTACTTACGGCTCTCTTATCGAGGGCACGTCTCACATTCAATGTGCCAAGCGGACCCCAATTGAGAGTGAACCGTTCAAAGACATCGGCGTATTCAGTCGTAACACCCTTGGCCACAAAGGTCTTTGCATCATCAGAGAAAGTGACTGATTTAGCAAGGAACAAGTCGTTAGCATGATCCTCACCACAACCATCAGCTGATGTGATGAAGATGATCTTTTTGCTGCCCTTCCACTGGCTCTTGGCATAGTTATAGGCAGCATTGTTGGAGATGACTCCGGTGAGTGCGCCTTTTGTGCAAGTGACGGTAGAGACAAACTTGGAATGATCAAGAGGGACAACAGGGTATTGGAAGGTGAAGTTGGCCTGAGAGAAGATACCATCGTCACGCTTCCGCATTCTCTTGGTACCTGGCTCTGAACCAGGTGAGCCAGCCCAAGCTAACATGACATGAGTGTCGAGTTCGAAGATGGAAAAGTCTTTCGGGTCGACTTCAGGAGGTACTACAGGTTCGAGTGCTGTAGTATTCTCGCCTAATGTTGTGGTGTTGGCATCATCTCGACGGCTAAGATAAGGTAGGCCAGTCCCCGGTGCAGCATATGTATTGAAGGCAAAGAGAAAAAGAAAAAGGAAAGGTTTGATGCTCTGAGGAAGAGCCATAACTGATAGTGACTTCAAAACGAAAGCAAGTATGTTTGGAGAGAAATAAAGACAAAAGAGAAACGTGGTATAAGTGTTGGGCAGTGTGATTAGGAAACCAAGATGGACAGGAACTACATGACATGGGAAACATGGGGAACTCTAGATAATTGTATCTCATCATGTTGGCTGGCATCCTGGGGTTGAGTATAGTCCCGACACCAGAGCACACATGACTCGAAAACGCCGCATCTCTGGAGATAGAGTCGATGACGAGACTGTGCCAGAAGCCACCAAGTTCTGCCGCAATCAGATCTTTGTAACGAGCCATCTTGCAATTCTAAGCCACCGATGATACTGGTATTTGGGGGTAGACTTTCAGCCGTAGCATCGAATTGAGTCTGGAGTGTGAATCGGAGGTGTTCCTCCGTTGCTTAATTCCGTTGGGCGTAACTTGTACGGATGCGGGATCACGACATCGGACCATTTTGCCTTTCGCATGTTAGCAGAAATCCGCATTGATGGCCAATTGTATCAATATCGATAATAAGATTTCACAGATTCCATGTGGTCTACTGAGTGCAGCTCGGTTAACGGTTGACTGGCATGGGCGGCCAATCCAAACTCCTACAAGTAAAGATGGACGAAATCCTAGTGGCTGATGAAGTTCACCGATCTGTCCAGGAACGCCATGTGAAGATAAAGGACCATGGCGCTGGAACTCAAGCATACCATTGCTCTGTGCTACAGACAGCTTGAGCCAATAGTAGGCGCAACTGTAAGAAGCGTGTCTTTGAGCCAAAATCGCATTCAGCGTCTCGGATTACCTATTTGGAGATAGTGCGTTGGTGATTAGGACAAGCTTTACATCCACGTGAAGAAAAGAAGCTTGTCTTATGCTTAGTTTTTAGAGTTTACTAGTTAACGAGATATCGCCAATTGTATATTTTTGCTGGCATATTAATGCGAGTAGCAAGTGAGAGTCGACGCTTACTTGCGCAGTGAAACAATGCCAGGCATGGAAACTTATTTCTAGAGGACTTTGCTCGTGAGTATTTGAATGATAGAAGATCAAGATGATCATTCTCTCAATAACAAATTGTAGGGTAATTATGTGACCCTGCATTTGTTCATAAAGCATAAAGATGCGGGACCTAGTCGATTCGCCTAATTCTCCAAAACTAGTCACTTTCGACTTTCAGGATGTGAAAGCAAAATGTGGCTGACTGAAGATGGGGAATGCAACTTGCCCGTGTCCACCATTCCTGGGTCTAGAGCCTGGCCGACGCCATTTTTGTAAAATCATTCGATTCTTAGATTTCGTCTATTCTAGCTAGATGCAGTTGTACTCTTTCTCAACAGGTAGAGTAGTCACGGATTGCAGCTATGGATGTTTGCAATGTCGACTCGCTTCAAGGACAAACTCCGTTGTTCGCCTGTCTGCACCATGTGGCAATAATCCGGATATGGATTATCGCGAAAGGAAGTCGTCGATACTTGACCACAGAGGCTTAGACTCGAGCTGTATAAATCTCTCTCTATCGAACCACAGACAATCAGAATTACTATCAACAAACATCTCATACAGAGAACGCCTTCCCTGCAACATCATTCAGACTCTTCTGTATCTTCCTTCAACATGAAGACAATTCTATTTTCTGCAGCCCTCATTCCTTTCTTAACAGTATCTTCTCTGGCTGCTGACGACGATAATGTTACTTGTCGCACAGAGCTTGGAAAGACATCAGTCGCCAGTATAAAGACCGACACGGTCACCAAAACCGATCCCATCAAGCCGACCAAAACAGTGACCATCATCCCAACCGAGACAGAGAAGGTTGGCCTTTGGTCAACCGTCACTAAGTTTTCTAGAAAAACCTTTACGCGAACTGCCAAGGGTGGCACAGATACCTTTAGCACGACAAGCACCTTGTTCAAGATTGCTACTGTCACTGTTACTGCTACTAACACCATCACTACGACAAAGACTGGCACTGTCATGTCCACCCGCACTACTGTGGTCCCTACCACTGCGGGCTTCAGGTTCATCTCCGACACTGTCAATGAGGAATCGTTTGCACCTGTCGCTGGACCACGAAAATTTGCTAGAAACCCCCATGCCCCTCCTCTGGTCAAGCCTGGCCTGAAAGCCTTTGCTTTCCCTAACAAGGTGCACTGTAAGTTCTCAATACAGATGAACCCGTATAATATAGTTTGCTAAACGGCAATGACAGGTACCGAATTACTTCCCAACACAGACACCAGAACTGTCAAGAAGACAGGCAGTCCCACTACCACCACCGTCTCTACCATGCGGACAAAGACAAAGATTGCAATCATCTCTACCACCACCACTCTCATTCCCGATGACGTTTCTGTCACAAAGACATTCACTACCAACATGAAGGTCACAACTTACTCTACTACATATAAAACATCCACCAAGAGTGCCACCGCAACCAAGACAAGTATCAAATCTGGCCCAACAGAGTATGCCGCATGCTCAGAAGGAAACATGTTCGGCCCCAACTTCAACAGCGGAGGTACTGGATACTACATCACCAACGTCCTCAACAACGGCCCTGGTATCCCATCCGATTACAAGATTGTGTCAAGCGGTGCCGACTCTGCAGATGATTGCTGTTCTTCTTGCATGAAATTCAACGGCTGCGAGACCTGGATCTATCGTGAGAGGAACCGCAACTGCTTCCTTCTCTATCATGTTTTGGAAAAGGGCGAAAAGTGCCCGTCGCAGAAGAACCATCCCAACTTTTTCCTGTCCAAGAAGGGCGCAGATACAGGGGCTGGTTTCATTGCAGGCAATGGTGTGTGCGGCTTTACATACAGTGGAAACAGTGATGGGTCATTGTTCACTGTCGACACTTAGAACATTTCATTTGTACTTTTCTTTGTTTTTTCCCAGACTGAGAGAGTCTAGTCATAGTTTTTAATCAAGATTGAGATTCTGCCAAGCTTATGACATCAGTTACTCTGAAGCGATTCCCTTTGATCATCGTCTCCGAATGCCCTCCTTTCAAGGTAAGAAACTTGTTGTACAATATGAAGGATCAGAGTGCGGACTTTCCTATGTAATATGTGGTGGCAAATACCGTAATTGAAGCAATGGGATATGATTTACGTGCTATTGACCAATCATTGATCCAGCCCCCAAGTGAGAGTAAGACCTAACGAAGCGTGTCAGATCTGACTGGGGCAGAACCACGCTGCGGAGTGGTCCTGTCTACTCTATTTGAGAAAGTTATTCCATCATTCATTCATCATTGTGTTTTTTACATGTTTCAGCAAAACCCGCGATCTCCACTTACGTATTTCTCTTCCCTATTTCACCCTTTTGTTCTTGGTTGTGCTGTGCGGAACGGAACGGAGATAGCGGATTTAATCCTTGTCAGAGGCTCAAGTCTGGGTAACGTAGAGATAGTTGGGAAGATGAACTAGGTCATTGTTTGACCAGTAAACTTGGGGCCGGAGTTAAGAAAACGATAAATAGCCACCGGAATCCAGTACATAGAAGTAAACGACGACACCAACTACCACGATATCCACTGGTTACTGAATCCCCCGTTCACAATGGCCAACTTCGAAACTAAGCTTTTCATTAACAATGAGGTAAGTAGCTACAAGTATAGACCTCTTGGATCTGGCTGACTTGCCTCTCAAGTATGTCGACGCCAAGTCCGACAAGAGAATCAGCGTCCACAACCCCATCGACGGTTCACTGGTATCAAGCGATGTTCATGTCGCTGGCCCACAAGATGTCGATGACGCTGTAGAAGCAGCCCAGGCAGCTTATGCTGGTCCATGGAAAAGGTTTACGGCTGCTCAGCGAAGTGAATGCCTGGTCAAGTTTGCCGACCTTGTTGACTCCAAAGAAAAAGAGCTAGCTGAGCTCGAGACAATCGCTATGGGTCAGCCCACTAGTATTGCTGTCAGAATCACCAGCATGATGTCTTCACTCTTTCGCTGTAAGTGTTATTGTTCTCTACAAAAATTCCGATCAAATCTAACTAGTATCTCTCTAGACTACGCTGGGTGGACTGACAAGATTCATGGCGAGCAGCTACCTCCCGAGGGTGGCGTCTACAAGATCATCAGCCATCATCCCTATGGTGTCGTAGCTGGTATCAGTGCCTGGAATGGTTCGGCCATGTGAGTATTTTCAGTACACTATCATAGAACTCAAACCTGACCTCAATATAGTCAACTCGGTCTCAAGGTAGCCCCCGCTGTAGCTGCAGGTAACACGGTACGAACACCAAACAACACTCATTAAACAATCTAACAAGTCATAGATCGTATACAAGATGTCTGAAAAGTCTCCTCTGGGTATGCTCCAGCTTGGTTACCTGGTCAAGGAAGCTGGGTTCCCACCTGGTGTCATCAACATCCTCAACGGCGCAGGAGAGACCGGTTCTCTTCTAGCATCTCACATGAAAATTCGCATGATATCCTTCACTGGATCAGGTTTCACGGGGAGAAAGATTTCCGAGGCGGCGGCCAAGTCTAACCTTAAAAAGGTGGCTCTTGAGCTCGGCGGAAAATCGCCTGTTCTTGTGTTCAATGATGCGAACACTGAAAAAGCAATCGATTTGTAAGTAACTATTGTTAGAGGTGCTGGTTTCTATGCTTGCTAACGCTTGTGCAGTTGTACCAACATGTTTCTTTTCAACTCTGGACAGGTCTGTGCGGCCCCAAGCCGAGTTTATGTCCAGCGAGACATTGCGACATCATTCATTGAGACCTTGAAAACACGGTATACACAAGCCGCTACTGGGCTTGGTGGTGACCCCAAGGATCCCTCAACCTTTATGGGTCCTCTTGCGGATGGTGCCCAGTATGAGCGTGTGATGGGTTTTATTGACTCCGGTAACAAGGAAGCTGAGCTTGCCGTTGGCGGACATCGCGTGGGTGATCAGGGTTACTTTGTCGCCCCAACTATCTTTGTCAATCCCAAGTCCGACGCCAGGATTCTTAAGGAAGAAATATTTGGGCCAGTCTTGACAGTAGTCACCTTTGACACGGAGGAAGAGGCTTTGAAACTAGCAAATGACACGGAGTATGGGCTTGCCGGTAAGTAACCATCTCCAACTAAAGTCTCGGCCGAGAAAATGCTAACCGTACATAAAAGCATATGTTTGGACTGAATCCCTGTCCCGAGGCTTGAGAATGTCGGATCAGCTTGAAGCAGGTGTTGTGGGTATCAATGGAGGATCACTGGGCGCTATCCCTATGATGTCGGTTGGTGGATTCAAGCAAAGTGGTACTGGCTCAGAGTCTGGATACGAGGGTATCAGGGAATATCTCCAGTCCAAGGCCACTCTGATCGCCATGAATTGATAGCATGGGAAGGATCTAGATTGACCCAGACCCATAGATGCACCAGGAGATAGTTAAATGCAATCAAATATTTTATTTATAGTGGCAATGCATATTACAAAGATTGCTCAAAATGGTATGTGGTGGGCCAAATACGATTCTGTCCATCTCAAAAGAGTTCTCGCTTAAGCATGTCGATTATGCAACCATGCTTTATGCTTATGTTTGCTTACGTGGGGACTAGTCAAGCTTCCCTCAGTCCATTGCCGAAGAATACTACCCAATCAGAAGTACAAGTCTAGAACTCCAGAGGCTTCGTTATTCGTACTTGTACAGATACGATGAGGTATGGGCGGCCGATGCCGACTTGCCGCCCGCCCGCCCGTCCCTCCAATTGACAATCCAATGAGAACTAATTAAGTGTCACGGTTCCTGTCTCAGTGGTTGCTCGTGGCGAACTAGTACCTTGTTACCCGTTCAGAAAATAAATGCCGAGGACGTTGGCGTTTCATTATATCTGAGATAGTTTTTGAGTGCCGGTGAAATAGAATAGACTAACTTGTGTATAAGCATCAATAATTTAGTGCATTGTTTCGAAGTCCCTGTCTTGTGTCCTGTGTCCCGTGTCCGATGATCTGATATTATGTTTGCAATTTCTATGGACGTTGATATTCCATAGGATCGCCTCGAGAATGCCACGTCAACTACTATTTCAACAGCCAGTTGCAGAAACCGGCTCGTAAAAGGCTACTAATTTAACAGCCAATTGCAGAAGCTGGCTCGTATGAGACTTCAGCCGTCGGAAGCGCGGCACAAATTTGCCATACGTCCCCGCTGACAAGTTTTCTCCGAACAGTCGGCCGCTTTCTCAGACAAGGCTCCAGACTGGCTGGCAGTACGCGATCCTTTCAAAATCCATTTCGATCGTCGTGATCAGAGCTTACGAAGCCACTTCATTGCATCTTTGTAACAACCTGAAAAAGGCATCTGGTGGATATAGACTAAGAAGTTCAAGGAAGGAGATTAACAGACTACATGGCCACTCGAGCAGCATCACAAGTATAAAGAGCCTCGACTTGCCGTCTCTTTGTCTGAATCATCACCTCTCAAGCTCACACTCAACAACCACAACAACAACAACAACTTCTCCAAACCACAAACCAAAACACTCCAAACTTCAACATGCAGTTCACCGGTCTTCTCTCTCTCGCCGCCTTGGCCACCATGGCTTCTGCCGCTTCCATCAAGGTCAACTTGTACGTTTTCAGCTTCTTTCGCATCACTTCTATCAACTAACAACCATACAGCTACTCTGACACTGGATGCCGCAACTTCATCGGATCCCGATTCATCGACTACAACGCCAACCAGGGCGGTACTTACCACACCGGTGGCCCCGCCGGTTCTCGTGGTGGACTTTACGTCGACTCCAACAACTCTGGTCTCTCCTGTAAGTTGACAAGCTTGTACTCTTGATGGAAAACATACTGATAAGTGACTTAGACCGAGGCTTCAGCAACCACGCTGACGGTAGCTCCCCCTTCACTGGTAATGTCCGTGATGGTCAGTGCATTGGTACCCTCGACGGCCTTTACGCGGTTTTCACCGTCTAGATGGTTACTTCTTAGACATCCAGTCATATGACATCGTTGGAAAAACTATTGTGCCGATCCCTTTAGAGAAACATGCGGCTGGGGTAGTATTGCATCGAAGACCATTGGATACATCATGCGCTGGGCATATGGATCCGCGACAGTCATTTCCGTCTACATATATTCTTCAAGTATAAGTACAGTCTCTCATTATATACATATCATGATGCTTTGATGTATCTCATTGTAAAAAGGTTGTGGCTGTAGCTATCTGGCCAATCAATCGGCTCGAGTTGTGACTGCAATGAAATGCTCCGTCAGGAAATAATTATACAAAAAAAAAAATCTATATCATTATAGCCAATGTAAGTGGCTAACAAATCATCTTTTGAATACTTTAATTAATTAAACTCCTACAACATAAACATTTACTCCTCTTGAATAAAGACATACAATCTACTCCCAATTTTGAAGTTTGACTGAACACGAGGTAATCAAGGCCTTGCTGTGTAACGTTGCACATAGTGCGCAACCCATAGATTATAGTATTTGCCAATAAACATTTTAAATAGTCAAGCCACCTGCGGAATCGCGGAAATGGTCGTTGATTCTCATGGCTTGTATCAGCCGACGGAATTCGGCAGTGCCTGTGGATCCCAATGAGAGTTTCAGCTAGTGGTGTCTTCACGAGGCACTGCCGGACTCCGTCAGTCAATAGTTCAAGTTAGTTGGACGAACCGTTGGGCCGATAGATCACTAGACCAGGGACAATGAAGCCAGCTTGTCAATGAGTACATACCAATTTGCACCCATCTTTGCCAAACCACCGTCCATGTCAGACCGAGCTGATATAATTTCTATCACGGGTGACTCGGCTGCATCTTACTGCATCTATACGAGGCCTCCTCAGCTGTATTATATGATCTGAGTGATCATATGCTCGCTGGTGGCGTTCCATGGATAAATACTTCTGTCATGGTTTGCTTCTAAAGCGGTACCTTGCAGATAGGCTGGCGGGTATGCAAGGACGGGCCTCAACAACATGGGCCATAAACTTTCAGCTTTGGACGCCACTTACTGTATGTTGGTTATCGATCATCAGCGCACAGACAAATATCAGTGAATTGGTTCTCATGATTTAAGTCTAGCCCGCCCTCTACGTCTAAGCGGCCTCAAATAACACGAACAGGCAATTTCGTTTCAACGCCACAAACATCTGGGACCAATTAGACGCCATTTTTAATTCATAGTTACTCCGAAAGAAGTTGAATCAGCTCATAATACAAACTAGACAAGGTTGTCGGTAATTATTTGGCCCTGAAACGTGCAGCTTTTAAAACATGATCTTCCCGCAATGGCCGATCAGCAAACGGTCCTTAGTGTATCCGTACCTGGATATATAAGACTGGAAGATATCAGTTGTTCTTCATCTGCCAGTATCACCTTCATTATCTATTCAAGTCACTCTCTCAACTTATTCTTGCCTCTCTCTATGTCAATATGAAACACTTTTTATCACTCGCTCTTTGCTTCAGCAGCATCAATGCTGTTGCTGTCACCGTCCCTCACAAGTCCGGAGGAACTGGAAGTCCTGAAGGGAGTCTTCAGTTCCTGAGTCTTCGGGCCTCAGCACCTATCGGAAGCGCTATTTCTCGCAACAACTGGGCCGTCACTTGCGACAGTGCACAGTCGGGAAATGAATGCAACAAGGCCATCGATGGCAACAAGGATACCTTTTGGCACACATTCTATGGGGCCAATGGAGATCCAAAGCCCCCTCACACATACACGATTGACATGAAGACAACTCAGAATGTCAACGGCTTGTCTATGTTGCCTCGACAGGATGGTAACCAAAACGGCTGGATCGGTCGCCATGAGGTTTATCTAAGCTCAGATGGCACAAACTGGGGCAGCCCTGTTGCGTCAGGTAGTTGGTTTGCCGACTCTACTACAAAATACTCCAACTTTGAAACTCGCCCTGCTCGCTATGTTCGTCTTGTCGCTGTCACTGAAGCGAATGGCCAGCCTTGGACTAGCATTGCAGAGATCAACGTCTTCCAAGCTAGTTCTTACACAGCCCCTCAGCCTGGCCTTGGCCGCTGGGGTCCGACTATTGACTTGCCGATTGTTCCTGCGGCTGCAGCAATTGAGCCGACATCGGGACGAGTCCTTATGTGGTCTTCGTATCGCAATGATGCATTTGGAGGATCCCCTGGTGGTATCACTTTGACGTCTTCGTGGGATCCATCCACTGGCATTGTTTCCGACCGCACTGTGACAGTCACCAAGCATGATATGTTCTGCCCTGGTATCTCCATGGATGGTAACGGTCAGATCGTAGTCACAGGTGGCAACGACGCCAAGAAGACCAGTTTGTATGATTCATCTAGCGATAGCTGGATCCCGGGACCTGACATGCAAGTGGCTCGTGGGTATCAGTCATCAGCTACCATGTCAGACGGTCGTGTTTTTACCATTGGAGGCTCCTGGAGCGGTGGCGTATTTGAGAAGAATGGCGAAGTCTATAGCCCATCTTCAAAGACATGGACGTCCCTACCCAATGCCAAGGTCAACCCAATGTTGACGGCTGACAAGCAAGGATTGTACCGTTCAGACAACCACGCGTGGCTCTTTGGATGGAAGAAGGGTTCGGTGTTCCAAGCGGGACCTAGTACAGCCATGAACTGGTACTATACCAGTGGAAGTGGCGATGTGAAGTCAGCCGGAAAACGCCAGTCTAACCGTGGTGTAGCCCCTGATGCCATGTGCGGAAACGCTGTCATGTACGACGCCGTTAAAGGAAAGATCCTGACCTTTGGCGGCTCCCCAGACTATCAAGACTCTGACGCCACAACCAACGCCCACATCATCACCCTCGGTGAACCCGGAACATCTCCCAACACTGTCTTTGCTAGCAATGGCTTGTACTTTGCTCGAACGTTCCACACCTCTGTTGTTCTTCCAGACGGAAGCACGTTCATTACAGGAGGCCAACGACGTGGAATTCCGTTCGAGGATTCAACCCCGGTATTTACACCTGAGATCTACGTCCCTGAACAAGACACTTTCTACAAGCAGAACCCCAACTCCATTGTTCGCGTCTACCACAGCATTTCCCTTTTGTTACCTGATGGCAGGGTATTTAACGGTGGTGGTGGTCTTTGTGGCGATTGTACCACGAATCATTTCGACGCGCAAATCTTTACGCCAAACTATCTTTACAATAGCAACGGCAATCTCGCGACACGTCCCAAGATTACCAGAACCTCTACACAGAGCGTCAAGGTCGGTGGCAGGATCACAATCTCGACGGACTCTTCGATTACAAAGGCGTCGTTGATTCGCTATGGTACAGCGACACACACGGTTAATACTGACCAGCGTCGCATTCCCCTGACTCTGACAAACAATGGAGGAAATAGCTATTCTTTCCAAGTTCCTAGCGACTCTGGTGTTGCTTTGCCTGGCTACTGGATGTTGTTCGTGATGAACTCGGCCGGTGTTCCTAGTGTGGCTTCGACGATTCGCGTTACTCAGTGATTTGTTAGGAAGCCAAGTTTCATAGGATATTATTCTACTCAGCGATCGGTCAATTTAATTTACTACCCTGTTTACTTGAAGTAGTCGTCGCTGTAAAGGGTCGCCGTGTACTCTTTCTGTTGAGTCAACTCGTGGTCCGTCGCGTCACTCTGCCTGTGACCCAGCTGAAGACCACCAGAAAGAAGACTTCAAACGTATTTTCAGTCTAGCAACAGCACCAAGAAGCTCGCTGTCAAAAGTGCCGGTGGCGTTTATCGGGAATCGATAGTTTGACGGCCTTACTCGCGTCTGGTGTAGCTGGAAAAGCATCAACCATCCGGCCCAATCACGAGAATGACGTCAATGGCTGTGAGTGATGATACTAACTGAAGATGGTAATTCAACTGACGATGGAGCGTTCACATGCTAATCGGTCTCGATCATCAACAGCAGTAAGGAGCTTGACAGTTTGTGCTCTGTTGATCATCAGATGATCTGGTGTTCCTGCAATAGATGCACAAGGCCAGGAAAAGAGGTAAAGCCACTTTGTCTACCAATCGGTTGGGATGCGGTGAGATGTGAAGGGAATGGGCTCAAGAGTCTAGACCTCCCTTCTCTTCATCTGGTTACTCGTCGCGGTTTGAACCCGGGGATGACCAATCGCGTAAAATTGTTTGCCAGTGAGTATTTCGGATTTCGCGTTATTACCCCCGAGTTGTATCGGCCGAGACATGGGTTGACCTACCCTACATGAACAAACAACTTGACGCGTTCAACTTGTTGGACGTATTCCGTGGCGATCCGATTGTATATGAGAGCAAGAGTAATTTATTCTCGTGTATAATGACTCTGTTCATAGAATAAAGTATAAAATATCTTTGTTTTGACGTGTTCTTGTTCCTGTTCTCGGAATGGCTTGCCGAGATGTCATCTGAACCTACGGCTAACAACATGAACAAGCGTTTGTTCTCCATTGTGCAACGGATCTGGGGTAATGCATAACCCTTGTTCAACGGTAATGTTTCTATTGGTTTACGATACACCAACAGCGGGTCTATGCTACTTTAATCAGAATTGTGCATTTCACGTTTTGTTCTTCCATCTCTGTGCCTCTACACTACAGTTCCCGATCATCTGTCAAACTCTTTCGAGAGCCATACCATCTCAACTTCCCATGCCAAGTCATCTGGTCTTGAACCTCGGATGCCACCCGAAAGACACGCTCTTACCGTCTCCCCGACCAATACCTTCCACGGACGATAGCATCAGAAAGAGGATAGCGTCAAAGTCAACAAGCTGAAACCCCGCCCGTTGGATCGACAGACCATAACCGAGTAGGAAACACCCTTGCTAAAGAGTGGTGGATAAACCATCCTTCTCCGCATTCCTTTGGAAGTTCCTCTTGCGCTCCAATCACCGAGATGCGCTTCTACTCAGTTGTCACGCGCTGTAGAATGGGCGTTTCTTAGCGTGTCTCTCGCGTTGGGCTCTGACTCTGAAGCCTGTTGCAATAACTGCCCTTTCTTTCCCCATGGGGCACTAACCAACACTTCATTCCGCGTGTCTAGCACGTTTCCAACCCCGTTACCAAGCATGTCATTGGTGCGCAAGGAATACCCATGATGTGCTTTATTTGTGCCGAAAACCTGGGGGTTAAGTAAAGTTTCTGGGGTAGTAGGAAATACGAAAAAGTAATAAATATCGAGGATCCCACTCTCTGTCGATCAGTCTCCTTCTGCATCTGCACAACTATTGATCAATTGAACCCATCATGAAGCCCAAGGTTTATCAGTTCCTCGTCGGAGTGTTTGCGTCCTTTGGATCGCTTCTCTTTGGTTATGATTTGGGTGTCATTGCTCAGGTCATTGCTTCGCAATCCTACCAAAAGACCTTTGGCACCACCGATGCTTCCCCCGAAACGTAAGACACACGCAACTTGAGGCTTTCGCGATACTA